>NC_056744.1:1094460025-1094760025 GCF_019279795.1 Protopterus annectens
ACAATCCTGAACCACCAACTCTTCCTAATTTTAGATTGAGGCTTAGTGGTGTACCACAGGGTTCACTCGTGGGTCCTCTCCTGTTTGGTATCTACTTTTCTGAAGTACAGGCTAACACAGAAGGTCTTTGGCTAACGAAGTTCGCAGATGACTACAAACTAGGAACCATAATTGAAACTCCTATGTGGACATCCTACAAAAGGGCCAGACTGAGACAGACGCCTGGTGTCAAGGCCATGGCTTCAAGCGCAATGACAAAAAGTGCATTGTCATCCCCTTTGGTAAAAACTCTGTACCCATGAGCTACCACATAGGTGGTAGCCTACTTAACACCGAAAATGTGATGAGACCTTGGGACACAGGTGGACAGTAGCCTCTCCTTTGATAATCACATTGCCACAGTAGTCAGGAAATCCTTCTACGTGGCACACCGTATCACAAAAGGTTTGTCATCCAGGAAAAGAGGTCATTGTTCCCCTCTACTCATCACTCATTAGACCCATTATAGGATACATCGCCCCTTTTGGTATGTACCTCACAAGAAATCTACAACAACTGGAAAGGCTGCAGAAATACCTCACAGAGGATTACCAGCCTCAAACAGATGCTGATAGTGTGTATAAATTAAAATGCTTTCCCCAAAATTATACTGTGTGTACAGTGAAGGAAATGTGCAAGGCCAAACAGCAGTTTTCAAAATAATGTGGCTTGCTTTGCAAAAACTGTTATTTCTTGTACATGTTCAGCTTGGATATTAATAACATATAGCTGTCTGCTTACTGTAAAGGCATCCTGTTATATAAAAAAAAAAGGAAGTTGACTTTCTTGGCTTTCAGATGCAGAAATAAATGAAATAAAATACAGACCGTTCAAGTGATGCAAAGATGACGTGGAGAGACTTTTTGTGAAGTCTTCAGATAACAGCAAGGACCAAAGAAGGGCATAAAATATTTGTCATTTCAACAGAAACTGTCCAGGCTAGAAACCATGGACTTTTTCATGACACACAAACCAGAAGCACATGTCACAAGTACATCAAAAATAAGTACATTAAAATAACATTGGTTGTAAAGAGTATATAAACTAGACAGTATGTTTCACTCAGGAGTGAAGTTCTTGGACTGAGTGTGCATCAGTCTTTTCAAGTGTCTAGCCATGTTATAATAGAATCGAAATAGCTCTGATAGAATTAACTGGCAAGAATTTGTACTAATACAAAGAAAGAATAATAGATACAGTAGTACGGTGTATGTCTGGTCACTCAGATAGACATTTATTTCAGATGCCTTACGCAGACCGTTTCAGAAAAATCCAGCTTTACTGTCGCATATCGCCTACTCAGAGGCGATCTCTGCCTAACATACAAAGCTATGTCAAACCCAGAGCTGTTGGACATACTCCACTTAAAGAAATCCCAATCCTTCCAAGCTACACGCTCTAGGGACCTAAACCTTGTCACCACAATAAACAGAACATGCTGGAGGGATAGATTCCTGTCCCAGAGACTTACCATACTCTGGAACAAACTACCTATCTATATCAAACAAAGCTGCTCATTAGCACTCTTCAAAAAAAATCTTGATGATTGGATGGGAAATAGGAAATTCATCCCGAGGATCACTGCTGTGGCTCTGCTTAACAGGGGCACAGGAAAATCATTTTCGTGGGTGGCGAAAGCCAGGGTACCTTTTTGGCTAGGCTTATATAGGCCCTGGGGCCAATAGCCTAGTACTTACCTATGAACCTAATGGATAATTGGGAAGGCAAAACAGTGTTTAATAGTAACATAGATTTATTTAGCAAAATCTGTTTCCTTAAACGCTTTGTGGATGATGTATGTTTTTATCTGGAATGAAAGTAGAGATGAAATTGATGAATATGTTGAATATTTGAATAGAAGTACTAGTTTCTTGCAGTTTTCAATGGTCTGTTCACAAGAAAAAGTTAATTTTCTGGATGTAACTGTACATTATGATGGAAATAGTATGAATATATCTGTGTATAAAAAAAAAGTGGAAATAAGTATCTGCATAAGAAAAGTATGCATGCCTGACATGTTCATAGGTTCATACTAGGCTATCTGCCCAAGGGCATTTATAAGCCTAGCCCATAGTTATGTGGCTTTCGCCACCCCTTTAGTTTGAATAAAAACTATGCCTATCATTTTGCTGTGCCTCTGTCAAGCAGTGACACTGAAGTAATCCCTGGGGTATATCTGCAATCTCCCATCCATTGGTCAAGATTCCTCTTGAACAAGGCCAGAGAGGTGCTCTGCCTCACATGTACCGGGATTTTGTTCCACAGCATAGGGAGTCTCTGGGTGATGAATCTGTCCCTCCAGCACGTTCTATTTATAACCGTGTCAAGGTTTAAGTCTCCGCCCTTGTGGTTCTGAGGGATCTAGATTTTTGAGGTGAAGCATATTCATCAAATCTGGGTTTGACATGGCCTTCAGGCACAGGTCACCTCTGAGCAAGCGGTATGAGACTGAATAGAGCTGGAGTTCTTTCAGTCGGGCAGCATAAGACATATTTTTGAGACCCTTTATCCTTTTGGTGAGGAACTTTTGGGGCCTTTCAAGCTGCAGCAGGTGTCTGGTCAGATACATTCCGAACGGGGCATTGTACTCAATCATAGGTTTAATGAGTGATGAGTACAGGGGGACGATGACCTCCCTTGATCTAGATGTGAATCCCTTCATGATCAGGTGGGGTGATATAGAAGGTTTTCCTAACTACTTTAGCAACATGAGTGTCAAACGAAAGGCTACTGTCAACCTGGGTCCCCAGATCTCTGATGACTTTTTCTGTGCTCAGTGGATTGCCACCTATATGGTAGCTAGGGGTAACCTTGTTTTTCCCGAAGGGTGTGACTATGCATTTTTTGGCGTTTAACTTCAGGCCATGGCTCTGGCACCAGTTATCCGTTTCTGTGAGGCCCTTCTGGAGGATATCTGTGTCAGATGTGTTTTCGACTATGGCCCAGTTTGCAGTCATCTGCAAACTTTGTCAGCCATAACCCTCCTGTGTTTGCTTGTACTTCAGAAAAGTAGATGCCGAACAAGAGTGGACCCAGGACTGAGCCCTGTGGGACACCACTTGTGACAGGCTTTGAGTCTGACATGGCTCCAGCAACTCTGACCCTGTGGGTTCTGTCACTTAGCCAGTTTGCAACCCATCTTGTGATGTATGGGTTTACATTCAAGCTGATGAGTTTTTCGATGATACCTGAGTGGGGTATTGTGTCGAAGGCCTTTGCCAGGTCGAGGTAGGCTGTATGGACTGCCTTTCCCTCATCAATGGCCTTGGTGACTGTCTCGAAAAAGTCAACCAAGTTTAAGAGGCAGGATCTGCCTTTGACAAAGCCAAACTGGGTTGGATCCAAAGTCTGCAAGTTCCCTATGTCTTTATTTATGAGTTCCACTATGATCCTCTCCATGGCCTTGCAGATAAGGCTTGTCAAGCTAATGGGGCGGTAATTTCCAGGGTCTGTGGAGGCACCGCCCTTATGAAGTGGGACCACAGTCGCTGTGCGCCACTCCTTGGGTACGTATCCTGAGGTGAGGCTAAGATTAAACAGCTGTCCTAACTGTGGGTTTAATTCCTCGTTGAGTTCATGAAGCACACAGCCGGGGACACCATCCGGTCCCATGGATGCTGTGTTTTTTGCCTTAGTGAGGGCAGTTCTCACCTGGGCGTTGGAGATGTTTGGGGGCTACAATCCTCTGGAATAGATATCTCTCCTTTTGGGGGGGGGGGAAGTTTGCACTGAACCTGTCAGCCAGTATGTTGGCAATGTGTGTAGGTTCGGTAATTTTCACATCATTTTGAACTAATTCTGAGCATATCTGGGAGTTTCCTCCTAGGTTTCTAACATAGCTAAAGAAGGCCTTATGATTCTCTTTAGAGTCCTTGGCAATTTTTATCTCAAAATTTGCCTTGGATGATTTTATGAGAGCTCTTAGTTTTTTACTTAAAATGATCAAAGGTGTCTTACCTTTCAAGGATTTTGCTCTATCTTGTAGTAGCTTCCTCCTTTTGTTGTAGAGCTTGTTTATGGCTAGGGTCCACCAGACTGGACGCTTGCCTTTGGTACAGAGAGTCTTAGTTTTGTTTGGGATTGCCTGATCCATGCAGTCCTGTAGGTGCTGGTAGAAGGCATTTGTAAGTGATTCAGCGGTTTGAGTAATGTTTACCACTGGCTCAGGGGCCTTAAATGAGACCACACTAGTTTTTAGAAGTGTGAAATCGGCTTTTGAGAAGTTTTTCACTGTGGTCTTTTTTGTTTCAGGTGGGGCGGGATGAGGACCTCCAGCGAGATTAGTTTATGATCTGATCTCACCAGTGAGGGGTATACTTCCGGTGTTGAACATTTTGATCCCATGTTCGTGATGATGAGATCAAGTATGTTTTCTCCTCTTGTGGGGATGGTGACTAGTTGTTCCATGCATTTGAGTTTATGAACTCCAGGAATCTTTGGGTTAGAGTGTTCGGGCTTGAGTAGTGTTCCCAGTCTATATTAGGGTAGTTGAAGTCACCTAGTATGATGGTGTTTGGAGATACATTTATCCCCTCCAATGTTTTCAGGAAGGCCATGTGAGGTTCCTGAGTTTGAGAGGGTGGCCTGTAACATGCTACAAATTGCAGAGCAGTCTTGCCTATGGTTAATTGCACCTGGATGGTCTCCGATGCATCGTGCGTTGCCACCAACCTTGAGGTGTGGGTGTCCTTTATGAATATGGACACCCCCCCTCCTTTCTTGGTGTTGTCCGGATTTTGGGGCCGGAACGCATGATATGAGGTGAAACCTGTTAGTGCTGGGGTGCTCTCAGGAGCCTTGAACCAGGTTTCTGTCACCGCACAGACATCGATGTTCTCCATATTGAGAAGGGCCTCGAGTGCGTGCATCTTGAGATTGAGACTTCTGGCATTGAGCAGCATTACCCTTAGTTTTTTTCCTTTTTGGTGTTCTAGGGTGGTAGGTTTAGAATTTGAGCCTTGCCTAAAAAAGGCACTATGGGGGTGGCAAGAGCCTTTGCCAATATCCGGAAGCCCAGGGGTGACAGGTGCAAACCGTCCCTTGCGAAGCAGCGTGGCTTGTCCAGCATGTCATCCCAGGCAGACAGACATTGGATCCCCTTTGAATGACACCAGAATTTAAGCCAATTATTAAAGCTGATCATCTTATCACTGTATTGTGGCATCATTCTAGGTGAAGGTAGGATACTGCTCAAGGTCAGGGTCATACCTGCCTGGGCTACATAATCAGAGAGCTCCTCGATGTCCCTTTTCATGTAGTCCAAGGAGGTACGTCTCAGGTCGTTGACACCAGCGTGGACAATGACTGAGTCGTACTTGTACCTGCTGTTGAGAGACCTGAGTGCTTGCGTTATGTGGCGGATTCTAGCGCCCGACAGGCAGCTTACTGTGACCTTCTCTTTACTCAGTCTGGTGAGCGGGACGTCAGTGTGTCTGACTATGGAATCACCAATGACAAGTGTGTCTGGCATTTTGTTTGGCCTTAAGGGCTGTGACTGTTTGACACTCTGACTGTGTGGTCTATGTGTTGCATGTGTTGGGTCGTGAGGTGGTAGTTGTTTGGGTGTCTGCTTTGGTGGCCTCTGCTGTTTTGGTAAATTTTTGATCAGAGCCTTCAAGGGAATAGTTAAATCTCAAATGCTGCGAGGAAGTAGACTCAATACTGATACTACTTCTTACCAACAACACATACATGAAGTGAAACAACTGTTCCTTGATAGAGGTTATGATTTTTATATGTTGTCACTATATAGTAATGAGGTAACAGCCATACATGATAACGGTGCAGCACCATATTTTTATAATACAACAAAGTATAAGGGAAACATCTTCCCACCCTGAAACAGGTATGCATTTACGATACGTAACAACTTATAATAGGAGTACATTTCAGGTACAGAAAATAATTTCAGATAATTGACCTATCCTACAAGCTTTACCAGAGTTAAGACAGATCATTGGAGCTATTCCTAGGTTATTTTATACAAATAGTACAAATCTTAAACAACAATTGTTGTGCTATAAGGATTTTCGGGAATGTAGTAATGTGATAAAAACAGGCAAGTTGCGTACTTTTCCTTGCTACAGCTGTTGTTGTTGCAGCTGCATTAATAAGGATGTGAATTATTCTTGCATTAAAAATGGACGTAGATTTGACCAAGAATATTTCAACTTGTAATTCCAATAATATTGTATACTTGGCTACTTGTAAAATAATGTCCCAGTTTCTACATGGGAAAATCGATGCGTAGACTAAAATAGAGTAATTGAACATAACTCCGATATTAGACGTAATGTATTGACTAATGCATTAGCAAAACATGTATGATACAGGTTCAACATATAGTTTTATATTTAAGGTTATAGATACAGTTAATAGAACCAGTAGAAGAGAGGACATAAGTAATAAGTTGGAATTAAAAGACTATAAATGGGTATTGTCTGCAGATCAAGCACCAGGTTTGATTCAAACTATTTCTTTAAAACCAGTGTTGAAATACAGACAAAATTGTCTGAAATGAAATAAATGTTGAAAATGTATGTGTATTTATATATGTTTTAAATGTTCCATCTCTTTACTGTGTGGAATGTTGTGATTGGCTGCGACATTTTTAAATGTATATAAATTTGAGCAAGCAGGATATGAAGGGCTTTCGCAATGAAAGCTTTGTTGCTTTATTAAAAGTTTTAAGTGTTACTCGGTTCTTTTTGACATTTTTGTTAAAGCATTTACTGAAGATATACCAGAGTGTGTCAGTACCATTTTGAAAGCTGCTAATGGGATGCAGGTATCAGAGCTTTCCCAGGTCTCTAAATTTTGAATGCGTCACAGCCATCTTCAAGTGTGCGGTTGGCCAGTCAATTCCGTGCCTAGCTAGAACCTCTCATTTCATCAGATGTTCATGCTTTCTGCATGAAACCCTTTGGTCCCTTGGCAGAGGTTATGCTCTCTTTTTTTTTTTTTTTTTTCCCCCCTCATTGTAAAGTGAAACTTGAGTCTCTTCGTGTGCATCAGGTAGGCTTGACACCCGCTGTGTTGCTCTTGCTCAAGTCCCTTCCCACTCTGATTACAGGTTCACCAAAGAATATGTGGCTGCTTGGCAGAATCCCTAAGGTGCCTCACCACCTCTGGAGAGTGCCCTGCTTTAAGGGTAATTCCACCATGATAGAGAGCCCTGACCTAGCCTGGACGTATGAGAGGAAGAAGAGCACTTCAGTCTACGCTACCCATAGCCCACTCCCTGCTCCCTTCTGACAGCAGTGACTGTGTGTCATCCTTTTTTGCAGAAACGTTGAGTCTGATGCATTAACATTAGAAATGGGAAATGAAAAAGCTTTTTCTGGGTCTGCTGGAGATTGAGGAGCTCAGGTTTATTGCCATTCCCTCTGTAGTAGAAGTTTTCAAGGACATCTTAGAGTACCTAATTAGCAGCTAGAAAGCCTGACTATTTTTACCAGTATAGAAAGTTTTGTTTTGTTTTTTTTTGTTTGTTTTTTTTATTGTATCTTATTTATTTATCTTTGTTTGCCAGGAAATTCCAAGTATGGTTTCTCCCATTTTCAGTTGAAGCCCAGGGAGAAAAGTTGCACAGATAGGAACAAATACATTACGTAACAGAAAAAAATATAACCATGTAGACGACAATACAGTTAGTTATATAATGTCACGTTACACAAGATAATGCAAAGCACCTTCCATACATATTTGAGTTATTGGAAACGTAAGGTAGTTGATTACAGAGAGATTTGACATTTAAGAGTACATAAAAGCATGTGAGAACGTAATAGTTTTATCTGTGGTTACCTGAAAGAAAAATTCTTACAGGGAAGAAAAAGTGGGTTATAAACTGGCATGGAAGGCATGTAAAAGCATGACAAAAAGTACTGGTGACCTATTTTGCTTATTAGTAGTGTAAAATAAGGAAATTGTAAGTTAGAGTAAAGAAAAGAGTGTAGTTAAAAGGAGGAGAGTGGCTGAGTTCTGGGGTTCAGCCTGGAGTAGTACAGAAGCACAGCCAGTTGTTTAGTAGGTGTTTCTTCAGTGACACCTTAACAGTATTTATCATGTCTGTCTTATTTTAGGGGAGATTTGGTTCCATGTTTTTGCTGCCTGGTATAATGTATCACCTGTGCTGGAATTAGGTCTTGTGATGGATAGTAGAGCGTTGTTGTTGTTGGACAATAGAACTCATTTAGTGCTTTTGGGTTGTTGTATTCCTTTTACAAGCAGGCAATTTTTTGTTGAGGGCATTACCTTATGGGCAAGTCTGTCACTGGGTTTATACAGAAACTGGCTGGTTTGCTATTATCCCCTTAGATGCAACCAGATGGCAAAGATTGGCACCATCCAACGATGTGTTACCATGTCAAGATGCATTGTAATTATGGACATTAGGCAGTTAACTGACAAAAGCACATGCTGCAGTACCAGGTTGATATTACTACATAGTTGACAAAGTGATGCAAGGAGGTACCAGTCTCTATTTTAAAACAGAACCCCTCAAAATGACTGCAGAAAACCCTTAAAATGAGCAAGCACCCAGCATGGCTGTGACACCACTGACTTTTGCATTACAGTGAAGGCCTCAAATCAGGTGACAGACTCAACTTAGGTCATAAATGCTTTAGGATGTCAAGGGGCAGAAAGTGTTTTAAGAGGCTAGAAGTAAAGAGCAAAGTTATACAAACAGTTAAGCAGCTCATTCAAGTCCTTATTCCTGAATGTATCGGGAAGTTTCCTGTCATGCTGTGGCCATTTTACTGCACACAGGCACATGCTGAGCAATTCAGATAGAAAGAAGTATGTGAAGATAGCCAGTGGAGAGTTAGTAAGAGCTTTGAGGTAGGTTGTCTAGTCAAGAGGGCATCTCCCAGTCCTGACTACACTCTTTCCTATCCCACCATGTGGGAAGAGGATTCTCCCCATTCAGAGGACCACTGTTTGAGGTAAGCACAGACTATTGGTGGCTGAACTTAAACAGGTTCAAGTTGAAATTCAAAACCATTGTTTCATTCATGCTGGTGCTTTATCACGTCAGACCAAGAATCCTTTGTAGATCCAGTCCTAAAAGCAATGGTGTTATCATTTTGTACTCAGAGGTGAGTCTGTGTATAAAAATAGTCTTGCAGAAAACTGACTGGATATCTGCTCCAAATTGTTTTTAATTCTACAGGAGGACAGCCTATGGAAGTCGGTGTCAGACCTTTCAAAATAGAGATTTCTTGTGATCAGAAAACTGTGAATGCTGTCTTGCTGCTTTTCCCCTTTCTGTAGACATTTAAGGCCATTCTGGACATGACAGTATTTACTTGCATATCCCAATCTGCCAAGGAAGTTTCTTTGGTTCCTGGCAGGTTCAGCACTCTTCTGCTTAACTTCCTTGATGTCCACTGCTCCAAGGATATTTTACCAGTCATATGTCCCAGTCTTTATGCTTAAGAATGAAAGGGATAGACCCTTGTCCGTACTTGGATAGCTGCTTGATTCAGGCAGACTCCCACATGCAGATGTGGTGCGTTCTGGCCTATATTTGCAGTGCTTCACCAGAATAGGGATACCCCTTTAATTTCAGACATCCACTATTTCCCCATATGAAAATAAGTTGTGTTTTTTTTGGGGGGGGGGGTGGTGGAGCGGCCCTTGAATACCAAAGATTGTATAGAACCTTTCCTAGAGAAAAAAGTGGCAGTACTACTAAACTTATCACAAGTTACATCTCTCTCCCATCCATGACTGCTAGGGCCATCCTGACAGCCCAGAACTACATTGTTTTTGATCCTCATGGCCCCTGTTTTGAGGATGTATATGCAAATTCTGCAGTGGTTCATGCTCAGTGTATGTTGCCAACACCTGATTTGAAGGAGATGATCCCCCCCTTAGCTCATTCACTCATGGTGGGACTCACCAGTGGTTTGTTCAAATGAAAACCAGCATAGGAATACCCTTTGTGAAGTCAAGGTGGAGAAGAACTTAATGTCTGATGCTTTTGACAAGGCCTGTGGAAGTGCACTCAGGGTTCCTAGATTAAAGGGTTCCTGAAATGGGAATGTGCATTGCAAGCATTCAAGACTCACACCATGGCTGTATGTGATTCATAAATGAGCAGGGAGTACCAAGTCTTAGTGATTGTGCAAGCTTCCTGTGATGGAGTAGGAGCTGGTGTCTGTACAGTATATCTTGTTTAAAGCCACTACATCCCATCATTACAGAATGTACTAGTGGACTACCTAAGCAAGTCAGTACCCTGTTGTCCAGAATGGAGAGTGAACCCAAGAGTCTTTCTTGAACTGATAAAGTTCCAGAGCACTCTGCTTCACCAGTAAATTTCGGGTCTGTCATATAATCGAACTTCCAAAATTTCGAACACAATATGTTCGAACTTGGAAGTTCAAAATATGACATCGAAACCTCAGAACAGCAAATTTCTTCCCAGGGAAAAAAATTGCTGTTCCGAAAAACACACACACACAACACAGGCACACCAAAAAGCCTAATAAACCTACACTACTCCTTACATACACAACTATCTTTGCACTAACCTTAACCCAAACCCTAACCCTAAGGTCCGTCACTATTGCACACTTACCTTACCCCGCACCCTAACCATAAAGTCAGTCACTATCGCACACTTACCCGTGCCCTAACCCCAAAGTCTGTCACTTTCCTGGGAAAGAATTAGAATTTCTGCGGCTTCGACATTTCTATTTTTCGAACTTCCAGTATTCAACATTCGAAACGGTCGATTAAATAACGGGTACCCTGAATTTCTAGATTCCCCAGTTCTGCTCAGTCACTGTGCAGAACAGCTTTAATGGATGCATACATTTAAAAGAAAGAGACACAAAGTATAGTAACATTTTTCATGTATATGTATTATACATTACATATGTTTTCTTTCGTTGTAACAATTGATCTGAAGTGGGTAACTTCATTTGTCCATCAACCTGTGGGTATCTGATCCATATCGGATCCGAGCCGGCAGCTTCAAACAGCCAAGATCCAAGCTCCTCCCCCTTACCCATAATCCCCTGCTTAACCCTTCCTGTCCTCAGATCTCGTTTGCCGCGTTTCAAGGCAGCAGCTTGATCGAGCTTCCAGGTGGATAGTCTAGGATTTTGTGAGAAAAATATTTCTTTGTTATTATAGCGCTTATTATAACTGGTGTGCGTGTTTCCCCCTAGTGTTTTGGTATATATATTTTAGTCTTGTGTAGCTAATCCTAACAATTGGTTATCCTCCCCCTGTGTGTTTGTGTAACGTGTTGGTCGGGCCTAGTGTTAAACTTTTTTCTTAGCTATGTCTGAGGCCCCTAAAGCCTTTTTTTTCTAAATGCACCTAGTGTGGCCATAAGCTGTCCCCAGCGGATGGCCACATTCCATGTGTTGTTTGCCTTGGGTTTGATCACCTGTCTTCAGGCTGCACTATTTGTGCAGCCTTCAACCCCAGGGCTTTGAGGGACAGGAGATCTAAGTTGGTCTTGGCGGGACTGTTGCCCCTGGACCAGACTTCGGCCTCCTCTCCCTCTGTGGCACCTGCCACGGTAGCGCCACCACCCATCCCTCCTCCCCTGGCCGGGACTCAACCTCCCACCGTTGGCCAGGAGGAGAGGGTAAGCTAGGAGGGAGCGTAAGAAAGACAAGCATCACAAGCAGCAGGCCGAATCTTCCTCCTCGGCCCCGCCAGCCAAGCAAGCAGCTTCCCCTAGGGCCTCCGGGCCTTCTCCTTCCCATCTCCATTCTCCCCGCTTTTCCCCAGGGCCAGAGGAGGAGGAGGAGGCCTGGTCGCCTTGAGGTCATCGAGGCGGCACTCCCGTCCCGCGTCGGTGGCCTCCACGAGGTCGTCCAGAAGTTTATCGGATGCAGAAATGGACCGGATGATGCGTAGGTTCCTCCAGGCCCAGCTGCAGATGGGAGTGCTCCTGCCTCACTGCCCCTCCGGGGGGGGGGGGGAGTTCGACCCCCTTTTTTGCCCCGATAGCTCCTTCTCTGACCCACTCCCAGGGCTCGGAGCCTTCGGAGCTGAGTAGTGTCGGAGCCGGGGGAGTGTCTGCTCCGATAGTACCGCGTACTTCGGCGCCGACAGCATCCTCGAGTCTGTCGGGTCCCTTTTCGGATCCGAGCTCTCGGAGCCGAGAGCTGAACTTCGGATCTGGAGGTGTCGGTAAGCCTTCAGCCCCGTCTCGGTCGGAGCACACTGGCCCTTCGGATCCGACCGCTTCGGCTCCGATCCACACATCAGATCCGAGGGGACTGCTCTCAGATCCCAGGGAGAGCAGCTCCCCCTCGGCTTTCGATGTTGTGGAGAGGGTCCTATCGAGGGATTCGAGACCCCGGGCTCCTGCTACGGCTCCACCCTGCACTCCATCTCAGACGGGTCTACCTTCCATCACCAGGCCCCAGGGACAGCCTGCGCCTATGTCCCAGATAGTTCCCCTGGAGGAACAGGATGTCATTGGTGAGGCCTCTTCGGACAGCCCCCCCGAGGAGGTCCCCCACAAACATAAGTGCAAGAGGAGGCACTTGGACTCACCTGTGTCCCTGACAACGGATACAGATTTGGAGGAAGGGGAAGGTTCCCCAAGGTCACCCCCCCGAAGACGTCTCCTTCGGAGACATCATGTAAATGCTTCGAATTACAGGGGGTGGTCCGCCCAAAAACCTTCCTCAAATGAGTCTGTATTTCTGAAGGCGTCTACCTCTTGGGTGTCCCCTCCCGCCGACCCCCTGGTAGACCTGAATTACTACCAGGGCATGGAAGGAGCCGGACACTGTGGAGCCCATTCCCAAGAGGCCTGATAAGATTCTTAGCCCCCCCCTCTTCTGATAGAGCTTGCTGGAGCAAGGGTGCTCCCGTAGATGCTATGTTGGTGGCGGCCGCCACTAAAATGGAACTGGCCTAGGAGAGTTTCTCGGTCCATCGTCTAGACAAGGGGTCCCGGACAATGGACTGTTTGGGGAAGCGGATGTTCGCTTCAGCCACCTTCTCAGTAAGGTCGCTGAATTATATGGCACACGTCATATGACTCCAGCAGCATCTCATCAAAGAATACGCCGGGTAGCCCCCAGAGTCCATGTCGGCAGAGGATAAGAAAGTATTCTCTACCCGAATGACCACTGTCAAATCCATTTCTAATACCTCTATGCGGCTCCTCTCTCATGCCACGGAATGAGCCGCTAGAGCAAGCGGAGCTGGCATTTTCTTAGACTGCATGCTTGGCTCCGCCATTGTGACTTCGCAGAACCCTTCAAGGCGTCCTTCGCTAATGCCCCATTTGACTGTGCTTCCCTTTTTGGCAAGACCATACGCGACACGTTGGTCCAGAGCGAAAAAGACGGGAAGACGTCTGCCATCGGAGTCCGCTTCTCTGCTCCCCAGAGGTCCTTCACTAGGAACCAAAAGGGATAGAAGAAGATGTTGATCCGGAAATCTCAACAGTCCCGTTTCGCTCCAGACCCCTCGTCCTTCAGAGGCAGAGGAGGACAGGGTGGACGCCGGCCCAGAGGCAGAGGGGGGACCGAAGAATTTCGGGTCGAGAGAACCTTTTTCTGATCGGCCCATGCAGCAACCCTGAGGGGTTACCCGACTGCTCTACTCTGGAGGCAGGCGGGGGGCGTTTCTCGAAGCACCTAGCCATGTGGGAGTCCATTACTACAGATTGCTGGGTGCTTCAGATTATATCCAGAGGTTACAAGATTCCCTTTCTCAACCTTCCTCCCAAACCCCGGAGCCTCCCCGATGTCCCATCCAATTGAAGGGAGGCAGCAGCTGCAGAAATCCTTCAGCTGCTAGGAAAAAAGAGCTATCCAGCACGTCCCCCCAGATCAATCCGGATCAGGCTTTTACTCCAGGTTCTTTTTGGTGACAAAAAAGACGGGGGACCCAAGACCAGTCCTCGATCTATCCTTCCTAAACCTGTCAGTGGCCAAAGAAAAGTTCCGGATGGTCACCATTCAATCCATTCTCCCACTCCTGCAGGAGAATAACTGGATGTGCTCCATAAACCTCAAGAACGCGTACTACCACATTCTGATGGACAGGCGATCCAGAAGGTATCTCCGCTTCCGGCTGGGAGCCAGCCACTACCAGTTTAGGGTCCTCCCCTTTGGTCTCACCACAGCCCCCAGGGTGTTCACCAAAGTGTTAGCAGTGGTAGTGGCCCACCTGAGGCTTCAGGGAATACAGGTCTTTCCGTACCTTGACTACTGGCTCCTGTCCGCCCCCACCAGGCATTTACTGTGTTCATCCAGAGATTATTTCCTTCATCTGTCTTCCCAACTGGGAATTACAATCAGTATCAAAAAATCTTCTCTCCACCCAACCCAAGTCTTAGACTTCATTGGAGCCAGATTGGACACAAATCTTCTGCAGGTCTTTTTGACTCCGGACCGACTTCGGACCTTGAATCTCCATGTACTAGCTCTTCTGAACTACCCGGCTCCTGCAGCGGAATTGATCCTGAGGGCGCTAGGCTTTATGGCGGTGACTATCAATCTACTACCCTTAGTGCGCCTGAACATGAGGGTACTGCAATGGACCCTACAGGTCCAGTGGTCCCTTCTACAACATCCCCTGTGTTTACCCATTCCCCTCAACGGGGTCTGCAAGAAAGCCCTACTCTGGTAGCTCCAGTCTCCAGACCTCCAGAAAGGGCGTCCATTCTCGATGCCTCCCCCTCTTGCCACAGTGACCACGGATGCTTCTCGCCTGGGGTGGGGTGGCACTGTATGGGCAGAACCGTCCAAGGCATGTGGACCCAGTCAGAGACCTTGTTGCACATTGATGTCCTAGAGATGAGGGCGGTGGTGCTTGCGTTACAAGCACTCCAAGCCCTTCTTCCCTCGGGAACTATTGCAATTCAGACAGACAATATGTCAGTCGTGTGGTATATCAACAAACAAGGGGGAACCAGGTCTTGCCCACTTTGTCGAGAGGCCATGAGAGTTTGGGAATGGGCGATTTCCACCAACCGCTTTCTCATAGCAACACACATTCCGGGTCGGTCAAACATCTTGGCAGACAGGTTGAGTCTAACCATCCTTTCACCATACGAGTGGTCTCTGAACCCAAGAGTGGCGAAGCAGATTTTCCTCAAATGGGGTCAACCTTGCTGCGATCTCTTCGCGTCTCCTTCGAACGCAAAGTGCAGTGACTACTTAGCTCTAATTCCCCCATCGGGGGAATCCCCCAGAGACGCTCTGGTGCATGTTTGGCCATCCGGTCTACTTTATGCTTATCCTCCTCTTCCCCTAATGCTGAAATTCTTGCAGAAAGCACGTCGGTTGGGGAGCAGAGTGATCCTCATAGCCCCATTCTGGCCTCGTCAAGCTTGGTTCCCTTGCCTGTGGTCTCGCCTATTGAACCCACCATGGGTTCTAGATCCCACACCGGGTCTGATCTCCCATCCGCTAGGGTTGACAACCCTGAACGTGGGCAACCTCAAACTTACAGCTTGGTTGATGCAGTTCCAGTGATAGCTAAGACTCCCGGTATCTCGTCATCTGTTAAGGCTGTTTTAGTAGCCGCTCATAAGCCTTCCACGAGGAAGATTTATAATAGTAAATGGAAGCGTTTTTCAATCTGGGCGGAATGCAGAAACCTAGATCCCTATACAGCTCCGTTACCAGCAGTGCTAGAATTCTTATGTACCTTATTCGACCAGGGTGCTAGCTCTTCTACGGTCAAAGTCCAATTAGCTGCAATCTCCCACTATCATGTCAGAAATGGTCTCGGCCCCCTGGCTTCTTCCAAATTATGTAAGACCTTTTTAAAAGGCACTTTTCTCTTGAGACCTCCGGTTAAAGAACCCAGTGCCTCCATGGGATTTAACTCTTGTTCTCCAATCTTTGACCGCCCCCCGCGTTCGAGCCAGCAGCCTCAGTGGACTTAAAATTCTTATCCTGGAAGACGGTCTTACTCATTGCCATCACTTCGGCTAGAAGGGTTTGGGAACTTCAAGCCCTTTGTGCCAAACCACCATACTTGGTTTTTCACAAAGATTGAGTTTCCCTCAGGACCAATCCTTCCTTCTTGTCCAAGGTCACGTTGGAACATAACATCAACCAATCCATGAATTTACTGGTATTCTTTCCAAATTACCAGAACAAAGGTGAATATAAATTGCATTCTCTGGACGTACACAGGCAATTAGGATTTTATCTGCACAGGACCGCTGGTCACAGGAAATCGGGCCAGCTCTTCTTATCCTTTTCAAAACCTTCTTTGGGGAAGCCAGTATCGAAAGTTACATTGTCCAGATGGATTTCCCAATGTATCTTACTAGCATATCAAAGTTCTGGCCGTCCCGAACCTGAAGGAGTCCACGCTCATTTTACTAGATCAATTTCCACCTCGGCTGCTTTTTGGTCCAGGGTGTGCTTGGATGACATTTGCTCAGCAGCCACTTGGGCTTCATCTCATCCTTTCATTAACCATTATAAGTTGGATATGATTTCCAGAGGGAGAGCATCCTTTGGCTCCGCAGTGCTCCGGAATATCCTTCCATGATGACCGCCCAAGGTTTGTGTAGCTGGGACTCTGTCCCACAGGTTGTTGGACAAATGAAGTTAACTACTTCAGATTTAGAAGTTATGTACTCACCATAACGTTCCATCTGAGTAGGTAATCTTCGTTTGTCAGCAACCGACCCTCCCTCCATCCCCCTAACCTATTGTGCGCATTAGAAGGATTCCTAGCCTTTGTTTTCAGCTTTTTTTAGGTTAGAATTTATAAGTGGCTCCTGTGTTATAATAATCTGTATTGCTAAGCAAGATCTTAGGACAGGAAGGGTTAGCAGGGGATTATGGGTAAGGGGGAGGAGCTCGGATCTTAGCTGTTTGAAGCTGCTGGCTCGGATCCAATATGGATCTGATACCCACAGATTGCTGACAAATGAAGATTACATACTCAGATGGAATATTATGGTGAGTACATAACTTCTAATTATTCACACCAGTAGGGGTGTAAATTGCTTAATTCTTGCCTTCCTTTAAAGCTCTTTCCTCCTCTTGAGCATTATTTTGCATGTATTCTTCTCACAAATTCCATTTATATTTATGTAATTTGATCCTTAACTTTTTTAAAAATCCCACCTCCAGTTCTTTTTTTACAATATTCAGTACTTAAGTGGCAGTCTGTTAAGATTTTTGATTTCTTTTTTTCTAGTAATTTCTTTCTGGTCAGCCAGTAAGAAACTTAAGGCTTTTTTCTTACTAGAAAATTCAGATCCTTTGTCCTAACGCAGAAGAGTTGTTTGCATCTTACAGCCATGCGCTCCCCCACCATTTGATCCAAGAGTACTTTGTAAGCAATTTTTTAAAAAAAATGCCAACTGGATAAACTTACAAAAAGAATGTTTCCAGTACCTCTCCATTCTCTGTCAAACATCCAGCATTGGCTGCTTACCTGTGGAAAAATTCTGTGAACTCTCCTTAGGATCTAAAAATGCCTGTGCAAACACATCTAAGCAAAAATCTTAAATCTTTTGGACTTTGGAGCCTTCCAGTTGTTCATTTGTAAATTACCTTTTTTAGTGTCTTTCAAGTCTAACCTCCTCAGATTCTGATAGGTTACCTTGCAATATACTGTATGCCCTACTAAGTATCCCTTATTAAACAGCAACTTCTGCTCAAGACTTGACTGAAAAATCCACTAGAGCTGGTATTTTACGTAGCATTCCCCTGTCCCTTTATGTTGTCTCATACTGTGATATTAATCCTTGGTAGGGAGGGCTGTTACTGACCTGCGGTCCAAACCTCCACTTGGCATCGACCCACTGTATTACTTTCCCCTTCTAGATATTTGCTCTCCCAGTACCTTGTTTCCTTAGCCAGTTTTCTCCAGAAAATTCCAGACCCCTTGTCATCTCTTTCAGCAAGGTCTCCTTTATGCATTCCCGTTTTGGTTTAATTCATAGAATATTTTGTGCTACTTTGAGTATTATAGTCTGTATGGTGTTGGTGGTTCTCATTAAGGATCTGCATCCAGAAGCCTGCTGTTTGCTTATTTCTCACCCCTCCCTTTCATCACCATCCCTTTCCAGTTTAATTTGTAATCTTCTGCTTGTGTTATGTATATGAGCCTCAACTGCATTGCTCTAAAATAAGCCTTTCAAATCGGGTAATTCTAAACCACCTTGTTCTCTCAGAATTTAAGGGACAAGAAGCTCTTCATTATGGAAAGTATCATCTTTTGTTTAGTCTTTTCCCACATATCCTCAGCTGCGATAACAGAATGCCTGTAAATCCATACACTTAACTGATGAATCTTATTGTGTCCCCATAAATGTGGGTGGTGGTGAACCAGTTCATGTATGGTTGTATCATCTTCATTAATTTTATATCCTGAAAAAACATGACACTCTGAAACAGTCTTCCACAAACACCAAAATGCCGTCTTCTGGATTTATATACAAAACATCTGTAATTAAAGCTAACTTTTATTGTTTACCGTGCCAGGGTATATCCTTGTGTTTGAGAGTCCCTTATTTTCTTTGCCAATGGCTCTGAATGTATAGAGGATATATTGACCTGGTTCAAAGCAGCTTGTCAGAAAGGACCTCTCCCACCTTAATTCTTACCTCCAACCCTTCATATATTCTCATAATTAACGTTATTATTCTGACGGAATCGAAATCCTTCCATTGCCCTACTCATAAAATTCTAGCGGATTCTGTCCTAATTCATTAAAACCAATAGTAGCAATATTTTCTTACGTTCTAGTTCCCTCTGAATCATTATTGTTCTGTTTATGTTGTCATATGCATGCTTCCCCTCCACAAAAACACATTGATCCATGTCCATCAATTTTTGCAATACCTTTGCCACTATCTTAAGTAGCATAAACAAAAGCAATTTATAGTCATGATTTAAAATTGATCTGCATCTGTATGAAGCTGGGTCTGAATGTTTTTCACCCTCTTTGGGTAATACAGTCACCACAGTTTTTTCTAAGATGTTGGTGAATGTTCTTCGTGTTTCACTGTTGCAGTCATTACATTTGGGGTAATCTGCTGGCAGGTTGCCCTCAGTCATCCTGAATTCCAAAGTCTTGGGTCCTGCGTCGGTTGCTGTCTTCTCTTCCATGACGTCAGGGGTGTAAAACATGCAGCCGACGCCATTTTCTTTAATCTTTCTTGCTGCGCGGTGCCCAAAGCAGAAGCATTTCGCAAGTGCCGGTCGGCCGACTACTGAAATATTTGAGTTTGAGTTTCAGAACCAAAGTCTTCACTAAAGATAAGTACCCCATTGGGGAAACTTTTTTCTTGCTTTTTACCAATGTCAGAAAAAGTTAATAATTGTATTACTTGTGGGAAGCAAATACCTCATAAGGATTTCAATTTAGACTGTATTCCTTGCCTAGGCCCTGATCACAACGTGCCTGGCTGCCGGTTTTGTGCTAGATTTAACCAATGCATTATTAAGCTTCGGTATATTTTTGTATTTTAGTATTTTGGAAACAGATTTAACTACCCAGAAATGTCGTCGGATAGCAATCCGGCTACCAGAATACATAAAAAATGCAAAGAAAAGGACAGAGAAAGGCAGTCGAGATCCAAAACCGATGAAGCTTCTCCTAAGCCATTCGCTGGTACTCAGTGAGGTGCTTTCGCAGCCCCTGATACCTGCTACCTTCGAGTCGCAGGCCTCTACCGACACCCATGTGGAGTCAGGCATATGCTGCAAGATACGCAAGGTATTGGACTGACGGATATATCTCCCTCGGATGGGTCCGGAGCCACTGAGCAGGCACCGGCTTCTGAGGGTGTATTCAGACCTCAACATTTTTATATCAAACCAACGAAAGCTGCAAAGGCAAAGATACCTTCTAAAACTAAAAAAACGACGCCTGAGCCACGTGCAGAGGCCTCTATGCCGAAAAAACAGATTATCAGAATGGCTGAAGATCTTATTACCTTGATCAGGGGTACCCATCCCCCTCCAGATAAGAGGCCTAGGCAAGACACTGACTGTGAATCTTCAGATCAGGTTTCTATTTCTTCTGATTCTTCTTCTGATCAGGCATTATCTTTATCTCCCTATGAGGATTCTGATGCTGAGGAGTCTTCCATCTGCATCTCCTCCTGAGGATTATTCATTTGGAGAAACCTTGCATACGTTTGAGGGAGCATTTTCACTGAGAGAGCCAAGACTTCTCAGAATCAAAAAAGAGGCTCAGGGATTTCCTTCTCCTCCCTCAGCACAAGCCTTTAGCCACTCCCCCTGTTTTAGACATTGTGGATGATGTGTTTTCGGAGTCAAGCCTTACCCCTGACTCCTTACCTCCTGCTCCCAGTAAGCCTGACTGGTATTACAGGGTCCCCGACTCTCATAAATTTTTATTTAGAAACCCTGCTGCTGATCCTGAAACTATTTCACAGGGTCCAAAGGGAGTTAAGGCCTCAACAGCAAACAACCCTGCCCCCTCCGACAGATTCAAGGGCACTGGACAGATGGGGAAAAAAGGTTTATACATCTGCAACCTTGGCAATCAGGGCCTTAAACTGTCAATTTCGTATGCTTAAGTACCAACAACATGTTATGGGATTGCTGAAACAGAAAATGATGCTGATTTCAGAATGTGCCGAAAATAAGAAATTGCAGGAATTATTGCATGCAGCTGAACAAGTTGGAAAGCATACTTTGCAATGTGGTTTTGATTTTTTAGAGGCCTCCTGCAGGACCGCAGTTACTGGATCTGTGATTAGGAGGCATGCCTGGTTAAAGGAATAAAATTTGCCTGATCATGTTAATGCTAAATTGCTAGATGCACCTTTACAGCATGATTCTCTGTTTGGTATTAAGGCAGAAGAGGTTTTAAAGAAAATGGAAGACAAAGCTAAGTCTATGCAAACTGTTAAAGATTTCTTACAAGTGCAGCCACCTATATTCAGTTGACACTGGCCTACAAAAAATTGGTCCTTTCCTGTGTCAGACAGAGCTCAAAGGGGCAAATCCAGATGCCCTAAGGGTTCCAGGTGCCAGGCTCAAGACTCATACAGGTCAAAGTAGTGGGGCGCATCCACCTCCAAATCTGGAGGAGATAAAGCGCAAACCTACAGAAAGCAATCCCAATGAGTTCCCTCTGCCTACACCAAGCAGTTATCTGTTGCCAGCACCCATAGGGGGAAAATTAGCACTTTATGCTCAAAATTGGCAGTTAATAACCCAGGACAAGTGGGTACTAAACATTGTATCACAGGAATACAGATTCCAATTCCACACTCTGCCAATGACAAATGGCTGGCCAGATCTGCCAAAAAACCAATGGGCAGAGGCACCGAAACAGGTTACATCCCTCATGGATATGGGGGCCATTCAGACAGTACCAGAACAGGAAAAAGGACAACGTTTTTACTCAAGACTGTTGTTGGTACCCAGAAAGGACAAGGCCTGGCAGCCAATACTGGATTTATCGATTTTGAACACGTACCTGGACATTCCAAAATTCAAAATGCTCACTTTGCAACAGCTTCTACCCATGCTGGGCAAGAATGCTTGGCTGGTGACTTTAGACTTAAGAGAGGCATACCTGCATGTCCCAATAAGACAGTCGTGCAGAAGATACCTCTGATTCAAGGCTGGCTTAATGCATTACCAATTCTCTGCACTGCCCTTTGGCTTATCTACTGCGTCCAGGGTCTTTACAAAGTGCCTGGCACCAGTAATTGCATTTTGCAGACAAAGTATTCAAATATATCCTTACTTGGACGACTGTCTCATTCAAGCAGAGAACAAGGACACTCTTCTACGACACCTGGCGTTTGTGAAAAGGCTACTAACATGCCTAGGGTATACAATAAACGAAAAGAAATCACAACTGGTACCCTCTCAAAAGATAACATTCCTGGGTGCAAGCTTGAATACAACTGCCCAGATGGCTTACCTCACGCCAGACAAACAAAGGCAACTGACTACTTACTACAAACTGATGGCAACAAAAACCCAGTCTTCTGCAAGACAAATTCTGCAGGCTCTGGGCTTCATGGCATCCTGCATCCTACTAATTCCATATGCAAGACTGCATATGAGGAAACTTCAGTGGTACCTAAAGAGTTTATGGAGTAAACATTCACACAGTCTGGAAACAATGATTCCTCTCATCCCCTGCCTGCAACAGGAGTTTTTATGGTGGGCAAAGGACTGTCACCAAAACATGGGATGGCCCTTCACTCTACCTCCTGCCAGCCAAACCTTAACAGAAGCATCAGAATTATGCCTGGGGGGCCCACATGGCAGGAAGATGCATTCAGGGCATATGGGCACCAAATCAAATGCATCTACATATCAACCAGAAAGAGATGCTAGCTGTTCAAAATGCCCTAACAGCCTTCAAGGACTTACTTCATCCAGGACAGCTACTGATAGACGGACAACACCACAGTCATGTGGTATATAAACAAGCAAGGGGATACACACTTCTACCCCCTTTGCAGATTAACCATGGCCCTGTGGGGCACAGCTTTGACCAACCAAATAAATCTTCAAGCTCAATTCCTTCCAGGAAAACAAAACACACTGGCAGACGATTTAAGCAGAAACCTCTCCCGATTGGAAACTAAATCCACAAGTCTTAAGCAGGATAGCAGAGAAATGGGGGAGCCCAGACATAGACCTATTTGCCTCCCCTCAAAATTATCAACTGAAAAGATTCTGCACAAGGACTTGGCACAGACAAGCATGGAAAGTGGACGCCCTAGCGTTCACTTGGAAAAACCTATCAGTTTACACCTTTCCTCCTCTGCCTCTTCTACCCAAGGTCCTCCTAAAAGCCAGACAAGAGAAGCCAAAGATGATATTAATTGCCCCGGACTGGACCCCCGTCAATATTGGTACCCAATCCTAAGGAACTTGTCTCAATACCCAGCTTGGACCTTGCCTCAAAAGCCACACCTGCTGTCCCAGCAAAACAATCAGATCCTGCACAATCAACTACAGACTCTTAACCTGGCAGCATGGCTAATCCTATAATCATAAAGACGACACCTCTCAGTAAAGCTGTGATGGATGTCATTTTGGAAGCCAGAAGGCCTGGTACTAAAAAATCTTATGCTGACAAATGGAAGAGATTCTGTGCTTGGAATCAAGCACAAGGAACTGATACAGCAGAACCGCATATTCCTCAGATATTACAATACTTAACTGAGATGCTCAACAAATGCTATCTTTTTCATCAATCAAAATCCATGCCTGTGCCATTTCGGCTCATTACAATACAGAGCCACCAATCTTTTCTCACCCTTTACTAAAGCAGTATCTTAGAGGAGCCAAAAACTTGTCCTCCTAGAAGATCACCATTACCTGCATGGGACCTCAATTATGTGTTGGAAAAGCTCACCCTGCCTCCATTTGAACCAGCTGCTACCGCTGATATAAAGTTCTTATGGAAGACAGCTCTGCAACTAGCAATTACTTCAGCAAGAAGAGTTTCAGAGCTACAGGCCCTCATGGCTGTAGAGCCTTTTATCATATTTTACCCAGACAAGGTGTGTCTGAGGACAAATCCTACTTTTATGCCTAAGGTAGTTTCCAGTGTGGTTCTTAACCAAACAAGTCATCTGCCAACTTTTTATCCAAATCCGCAAAACAGAGGGGAGAGAATTCTGCATTCCTTGGACGTACACAGACCGTTAATATTCTACTTGAGCAGGGCTAAAGCTCAAAGAAAAACTGACCAATTACTAGTGTCATATGCTGCAGGATCAGAAGGAAAGGCTATTTCAAAGCAGACAATTTCAAAGTGGATAAGCCATTGCATCCATTTCTGCTACTTACACCATGGCAAACCTGTGCCCAAGGGCATTAGGTCTCACTCCACCAGGGCTGCAGCTACTTCAGCAGCCTTTCTCTGAAGAGTACCAACCAAGGACATTCTAGAGGCTGCTACTTAGAGTTCTGTTCACACCTTACAAAGTATTACCATTTGCCTCTCTAAGTCCAGGGCGGGCTTTGCCACTGCAGTGCTGCAGGGCCTTATAGCCTCACCTAATGCTGTTTAGCGCCAGCCTCCCAACCATAGCTTTGGGATTCTACCCAAATGTAATGACTGCAACAGTGAAACACGAAGAACATAGAACAGTTGTGTACACTTGCCATAAATGTAGATGTTCGAGTATATTCACTGTTGCAGTCCAGGTTACCCTCCCGCCATCCCCCTGTCATTCTACAGTTTATCTTTCCTTCTCTATCTTCTACAACCAATGTGGTGTATTTGCTTGTAGATGAAGGTAAAATTTATATTGATGCATATCTATATATATATATATATATATATATATATATATATATATATCTATATATCTATCTATATATATATATATATATATATATATATATATATATATATATAAAATATATATATATATATATATAAAATATAGAATAATGCTACCTTTTTGGGGGCACCTGACATCGGGGCAAGAAAAACTAAAGAAAATGGCATCGGCTGCATGTTTTATACCCCTGACAATGTAACGTCATGGAAGAGAAGACCACAGCCGATGCAGGACCCAAGACTTTGGAATTCAGGGCGACTGAGGGCAACCTGCCAGCAGATTACCCCAAATGTAATGATTGCAACCGTGAATACACTCGAACTTCTACATTTATGGTAAGTGTACACAACTGTACTTTCCACTCTTTGTAAAATACTTTTAAATAAAACTTTCCATATTTGCATTTCTTTCTTCCCTCCAGACTTCCACAGAAATGCCATCTGTTCTCTGTGACTTCCTTTTTGATTGTGTCACCTGTTTTATCCCATCCCTTCCTATTTTAATTATTAATTGTTGAACCTCCTCTTCTTCTAACCTTGGTATAATTAAGTCTTCAATAAATGTTTATATTTGTCTTTTCTCTGCTCCCACGTTCCTCTGCCTTATACAGATTTTCATAAAATTTCTTGAAGTATATGTAATAACTTTGTAGGATCTCTGGTTACTTTCCTTGTTTTAGGTTCTCCCAGCCTTTGTACTTTTGCTTAAGTTGTGCTAATACATTTTGTGCTCTGAACTTTTCAAAAGTAGTTGCTTAATACCAACATTTTTAAACTTATACATATTTTCTAGATACTCCCTTCATTTCCCTTTACCACTCTTCAGTTGTTTCTTTTCTTTTTTTGATTTACTTATTATGTAATACTTTTTGTCAGTCTTTCTAAATAATTCCTATTGCTACTTTCCCATAACATGCTCTCATTTCTACTGTACATTTAAACTCAATTTTCATTTTATCCCACTCATTAGCTGTCCCTTCTAAAGAAATGTCTACCTTCTCTAATTACTCTAATTTCCGCAACTCATTCCTTTCTTTTTAGCATGCAAGTAGGAAAGAGCCAGTGTCTCATCTTTACTTCATTACTCTGCATCTTTATATTCGTTTTTACTGGTACATGAAGTGAAGTAGTTGTTGGAGGTGTGCCATCCCTTTCAAGTAAATACACGTTTTCCTGTGAAATATAATTTCTATCCAGTTTACACCGTGTTATTGTACCTTGAGGAATAATATGTAAATTCTCTGAGTTTCTACTACTGAAATCACATCTTAACATACCAAATATTCTCATATATTTTGTCAGAAATTTGCTCTGTTTTGTTATTTTCTGTTATAGGTTCCCAAAAATCCTCACTATTGCAAATTAAGTTCTAGTCTCCACTCATAAATAGTATTCCCTGCCAACAGCTGATTATTTCTTCTAAAATGTTCATAAGCTCCATGGGACATACAGTGGATATAAAAGGTGTACACACCACTGTTAAAATGCCAGGTTTTTCTGATATAAAAATGAGACCACAATAAATCATTTCAAAACTTTTCCCACCTTTAATGTGACCTATAACCTGTACAATTCAATTGAAAAACAAATCTGTTAGGGGGAAAATTTATAAAAAAATAAAAAATGTACAGAAAGCTGGTTGCATAAGTGTGCATACCCTTAAACTAATACTTTGTTGAAGCACCTTTTGATTTAATTACACCATTCAGTCATCTTGAGTACACAGTTTTCTTGCTCATTTCTGTCCTTGTGTGTCTCCTGCATCTTTGCTGTTTTCACCCTGCTTTTCATAATATAATAAAAATTCAGTTCTCTCTGCTTTTTCTATGGCAGTAAGGCCATTTACATTCCTTGATAATTTGGACGGAGTAGCAGTTATGGTAGACCACCATTACCCCCACCTGTTGTACATAGCAGATGTTCATCGTGTTATACTGCTGCAGTCATCACACTTGGGTTATCCTGCCGTCAGGCGGTCCCACAGTCGGCCGAATTCCAAAGTCTTGGTCCAGCGTCGGTTGTCGTCGCTTCTTCCCTGACGTCAGTGCGACAGGGGGATAAAAGATGCAGCCGACTCCATTTTCTCCAGTCTTTCTTGCCGCGCAGTGCCCGAAGCAGAAGCAGTTCGCAAGTGCTGATCGGCTAGCTCCTGAGATTTTCGAATCAAATTTCAGCCCGAAGTCTTCTCTAAAGCTAAGTACCCCGTTGGGGAAACTTTTCTTGCCTCAGACCGATGTCAGACAAAGTTAATGGTTGCATTTCTTGTGGGAAGCAGATACCGCATAAGGATTTTCATTCTTATTGTATTCCTTGCCTAGGCCCAGACCACAACGTCTCTGGTTGTCGGTTTTGTGCTAGGTTCAACAAACGTACAATCAAGTGTCGGGCAGATTTCGCCCGACATTATTTTGGCAGAAAATTTAACTATAGCATGTCGTCGGAGAAAACGACATCAGCAATGATTAAAAAATGCAAAGATAAAGACAGGCAACCAAGGCCAAGACCAGATACCGAGGCCTCAGCAAGGCCTGCCAACGGTTCTCCGGTTTTCAGCGAGGCGCCTACGCAGCCCCTGACTACCGCTGAGTTAGAAATTCTGACGGCCTCCCAGACCGAATCAGCTGGGCCTCAGGAGCCGGTTCCTTCTCACCCCTCAGACGCCAACCCTGGCGGTGATCCGGAGATTTTGGACAGGCCTTCGGTTTCTGAAGGTGTCTTCAAACCGACAACTATCTCCATTAAGTCTTATGTTAAACTTAAAGCCCCCTTAAAAGTTAGGAAACCGGGTCCACAACCACCCCCACAGGCCCCTATGCCTAAAAAACAGATGCTCAAGATGGCTGAGGATTTAATTACCCTTATCAGGGGTTCACAACCCCCTTCTGACAAAAGGCCTAGACTGGAGGAAGATTATCCTTCCTCTGACCAAGCATCCATTTCCTCCGCTAACTCTGAGGACCAGGATTATTCCTTCCCTCCTTATGAAGACTCAGATGCTGAAGAGTCCATTCCCTCTGTCTCCCCCCCTGAAGACTACTCTTTTGGGGAAACTTTACACACCATGAGGGAACACTTCCACTGGGAAGGCCAAGATTACTCTGACTCTAAGAAAAGACTCCGTGAGTTTCTTCTTCTCCAACAGCATAGACCCCTTGCAATTCCTCCAGTTTTAGACATTTTGGATGATGTTTACACCAAATCTAGTCTAAACCCAGATTCCTTACCACCTGCACCAGCTAAACCAGACAGATACTACCGAGTTCCTGATTCTCATAAGTTTCTACATAAAAGCCCTGTTGCAGACCCCAAAACCATTTCCCAGGGTCCCAAAGGGGTTAAGGCCTCTACTGCTAAGAATCCACTCTCTTCTGAAAGGGATTCCAGAGCATTAGAAAGATGGGGGAAGAAAGTGTATACATCTGCCACTTTGGCGATGAGGGCCTTAAACTGCCAATTCCACATGCTAAAATACCAGCAGTACTTGATTACACAGTTAAAGCAGAAAATGATCCGTCAGACAGATCAACCTGATTTCAAAGAGATGCAGGATTTGCTGCATGCAGCAGAACAGGTGGGAAAGCATACCTTACAGTGTGATTTTGATTCATTGGAAGCCTCATGTAGAGCAGCTGTCACAGGATCTGTATCGTAGACATGCTTGGCTAAAAGAGCAAGCCTTACCAGAACATGTCAAAGCAAAGTTATTGGATGCTCCATTGCAGAAAGATGTGTTATTTGGAGTCAAAGCAGAGGAAGTTTTAAAGAAAATGGAAGAAAAGGCAAAATCTATGCAGACAGTTAAAGATTTTTTACAGGTACAACCTCCTCGTTTCAGCAGAAACTGGCCATCAAAAAACTGGTCCTTTCCTGCATCAGACAGACCCCAAAGAGGTAGGTACAGACGCCCAAGGGGCAGAGGCCAGCCACAAGATTCTTTTAGGCCTAGACAATGGCATACAACAACTCAGGGGTGGAGACGAAAGATCTCAACCCTTCAGGAAACAAACACAATGACTTCCCTCTTCGCCTGCCAAGCAAAATTGCCCTGGCAGCACCTTTGGGAGGAAAACTGGCTCTATTCCCACAAAATTGGCGCATCATAACAAAGGACAAATGGGTTCTGGATATTATTCCCCGAGGCTACAGATTTCATTTTCACACTTTACCATGGATGAGAGGCATGCCAAATCTGCCTCCAAACCAATGGGCAGAGGCACAAACGCAAATTTCAGCTCTCATGGATATGAAAGCAATTCAAAAGGTACCTACAAAATAGCGAGGTCAAGGTTTTTACTCAAGACTATTTCTAGTACCAAGAAAGGACAAAGCCTGGAGACCCATTTTAGACCTCTCAATTCTAAACACATACCTGGAGGTACCCAAATTCAAAATGCTCACACTACAGCAGCTTCTTCCCATGCTGGGCAAGGAGTCTTGGCTGGTGACGTTGGACCTCAGAGGCGTACCTGCATGTCCCTATCAGACAAGATTGCAGAAGATACCTCAGATTTTTGGCAGGTACAACGCATTATCAATTCTCTGCATTGCCCTTTGGCTTATCTACTGCGCCCAGAGTTTTTACGAAATGCCTGGCATCAGTAATTGCATACTGCAGACAACGAGGAATACAAATTTATCCATATCTGGACGACTGCCTGATCCAAGCGGACAGCAAGGCCATTCTATTACAGCATCTGTCATTTGTAACAAAGCTGCTAAGTTGCCTAGGGCACACAGTAAACAAAAAGAAGTCAAAGCTAATACCCTCACAAGACATAATATTCCTGGGTGCCAGCTTAAATACAACGGCCCAGATGGCTTATCTCACGCCAGACAAACAAAAACAACTGACTCAATACTTCCAAAAGATGGCAACTTCTACCCAGCTCACTGCAAGGAAAATCCTGCAGGCATTGGGGTTCATAGCATCCTGCATTCAACTAATTCCACATGCAAAGCTGCATATGAGGAAATTACAATGGTACCTGAAGTGTATGGACTCAACACAGGCACAGCCTCGAAACAAGTATACCTCTCATTCCCTGCCTTCAAAAAGAGTTCCTATGGTGGGCTCAAGCATGTCAAATAAACAAGGGTCTTCCTTTTGTCTTACCTCCAGCAAACCAAACTATGACAACAGATTCTTCAGACTACGCCTGGGGAGCACACATGGCGGGGCAGTGCATACAGGGCAAATGGTCTGCAAAACAAATGCATCTACACATCAACCAAAAGGAGATGCTAGCTGTGCAAAATGCACTGACAGCCTTCAAGGACCGCTTGCATCCAGGACAACTACTAAGGACAGACAACACCATAGTTATGTGGTACATAAACCGGGAGGAACACAGGCAATGACCTTGTGGAACACAGCATTGACTTACCAAGTACAACTGCAAGCACAGTTCCTGCCAGGAAAGGAAAACATATTGGCAGACGAATTAAGCAGAAATTTGTCAGATCCTCACGAGCTGAGACTACACCCACAAGTATTTTCAATGATAACTCAAAGGTGGGGCCGCCCAGACATAGATCTATTTGCCTTCCCCAACAATTGCCAACTACAAAAATTTTGCACAAGGACTTATCATTCCCTAGCCTGGAAAGTGGACGCCCTATCATTCAGTTGGACAGCATTGACGGTCTATGCCTTCCCACTACTACCTCTCTTGACCAAGGTATTACTGAAAGTCAGATCAGAGAGACCACAAATGATCCTCATTGCTCCGAACTGGCCACGTCAGCACTGGTGCCCATTACTAAGGACCTTGACTCACAGCCCTCCATGGATCTTACCTCAATTCCCACTTCTGTTGACTCAGCAAAACTCTCAGATCCTTCACAGTCAGCTCAGTATTTTAAATTTAGCTGCATGGAGAATACCTTGAGTTATCAATCAACACTTCTCTCAAAGGACGTCCTGAATGTCATTTTGGAGGCCAGGAGGCCCAGCACCAGAAAAACGTACTCAGTCAAATGGAAAAGATTTTGTGCATGGAACCAGGCTAAAGGCCAAAATCCTGGGATACCAAACATTCCTCAAATACTGCAATACTTAACTGAGATGCTACACAAAGGCCTTTCTTTCTCATCCATTAAGATCCATGCTTCAGCCATTTCAGCTCAATATAATACGGATCCTCCCATATTCTCACACCCTTTACTAAGGCAGTTTCTCAGAGGGGCTAAGAATATGAGACCCCCCAGAAAACTCCCAACGCCAGCTTGGGACCTCAACTTCATTTTAGAAAAATTAACACTGCCTCCTTTCGAACCAGCTTTCTCAGCAGAACTACAATGCTTGTCAAGGAAAACAGCTCTGTTGCTGGCCATCACCTCAGCACACAGGGTCTCAGAACTACAGGCACATTTGGCAGTGGAACCTTTCATCATTTTCCATCAGGACAGAGTCTCTTTACGAACTAACCCTAGCTTTATGCCAAAGGTAGTATCCAGTGTGGCTTTGAATCAGACCATTCATTTACCCACCTTTTATCCAAACTCCCAGAATAAAGGAGAAAGACTCCTTCACTCTTTGGACATTCACAGACAGCTACGTTACTATTTGGATAAGACAAAGACCTTCAGAAAAACTGACCAACTCTTTGTGTCCTATGCTTCAGGTTCACAAGGAAAGGCTATTTCAAAACAGACCATCTCCAAATGAATAGCACAGTGTATCCGCTTTTGCTACTCGCACCATGGGAAAGCAGTGCCTGTTAATATTAGGTCCCAATTCTACCAGGGCTACAGCAACCTCAGCAGCCTTTCTCAGGGGGGTTCCAACCAAGGACATTCTGGAGGCAACTACTTGGAGTTCAGTGCACACTTTTACCAAGCACTACCACCTTCCATTATACTCAAAAAAAAACAGAGCTGGTTTTGCCACTGCAGTTCTGCAGGGCATCCTAGCTTCACCTAACCCAGTTTAGTACCAGCCACCCATCCATAGCTTTGGGATTCAACCCAAGTGTGATGACTGCAGCAGTGTAACACGATGAACATAGTACAGTTTTGTACCTACCATAAGTGTAGATGTTCGAGTGTGTATACTGCTGCAGTCCAGGTTACCCTCCCGCCATCCCCTCTACATACCAGGGTGATGTCCTTCAAGGATGCATCTGCAGTCATAACATATGGGTTGTCCTGCCTCAGGCAGCCCTTCGGTCGGCCGAATTCCAAAGTCTGGGTCTGGCCTCGGCTGATGTCGCACTTTCCCCGACGTCACAGCTTCTGGGGTATAAAGGCATCAGCCGACGCCATTTTCCTCAGTCTTTCTTGCCGCACGGTGCCCGAAGCAGAAGCTGTTCGCAAGTGCCGGTCGGTCAGATCCAGAGATTTCAGCTACCGAAGACTTCAAAAAGCTAAGTACCCCGTTGGGGACTCTTTCTTGCCTCAGCCGATGTCAGACAAAGTAAATAATTGTTTAACTTGTGGGAAACAAATACCTCATAAGGATTTCCATTCTTACTGCCTTCCTTGCTTAGGCCCAGACCACGACGTATCAGCTTGTTTAGCCTGTGCCTCCTTCAACCGACGGACTCTTAGACGTCGGTCGGTGTTTGCAGAAGAATTTTTCGGATCCGCTTTTGCATATAAAATGCCGTCGGAGACTCCGACTAAGCATTTGGCCAAAAAACGCAAGGAAAAGGACCGACACTCGCGGCCCGCGATTTCGGCTGAAACCACGGCTAAGCCTACCGCGAGTGTTTCTGTTTCGGCTGAAACCGAGCCCTCGGTTCTTACTACGACAGAAACCATACCTCCAACAACCGAGGCCAGAGAGGCCCCGGCTGAGTCGGCTTCAGAAATCCCTACCGAAGCTAGCGCTCAAGATTTGTCCGACACTATTCCATTGGACGTTTCTACTCCTGCACGTGGGGCAGCTAGGCCCCCAGCTTCTATGTCTGTTAAGGCCTTCTCCAGGGCTAAAGCTGCCAAACTTTCAAAAGCTTTACCTGCCAAATCTACTTCTCAGAGGCCTTCCTCAAGTTCTCAGATTCTCAGTCTTGCTGAGGACCTTATATCCTTGATTAGGGGTTCCCAACCTCACCCAGACAGGGCCTCACAACCTCCACCAGACAAAAGGCCTAGGACTGAACCCTCTGAACCTCTCTCCTCTGATTACTCCACGGATGGATCTGATTTGTCAGACCATCAGGAAGGGGCCTATTCTCCTTATGAGGATTCAGATGCTGAAGATTCTATTCCTTCGGCCTCCCCTCCTGAAGAATTTTCCTTTTGGGAGACCTTGCACTCTATGAGGGAACACTTTCAATGACAGGGCCAGGATTTTTCTGATTCTAGAAAAAGACTTAAGGACCTTTTTACATTTGCCCCAGCATAGGCCCTTAGCCATACCACCAGTGCTAACTGTAATTGATGATGTGTATAATGATGTTAGTTCTGCACCTGATTCTCTTCCCCCGGCCCCTGCCAAACCTGACAGATATTACAGGGTCCCCGGATTCTCACTTCCACCTGTATAAAGCCCATGCTGCAGACCCAGAAACTATTTCACAGGGCCCAAAAGGTGTTGCAGCTGCCACTGCCAAAAATCCCCTACCCTCTGAAAGAGAGTCTAGAGCATTAGAGAGATGGGGTAAAAAGGTTTATACATCTGCTACTCTTTCTGCCAGGGCACTAAACTGTCAATTTCATATGATACAGTACCAAGAATATTTGTTAGATCAGCTGAATAAGAAGCTTTCTTCTCCAGAACCTTTAGACCGTAAATCCCTTCAGGATTTGGTACACAACTCTCAGCAGGTCAGTAATCATTTCTTAAAATGTGGCTATGATGCACTGGAGGCTTCATTTAGATCAGCTATGACTGGGGCAGTAATTCGTAGGCATGCCTGGCTAAAAGAGCAATCCCTGCCAGACCATGTCAAGGCTAAGCTCCTAGATGCTCCAATGGAGAAACAAAGTTTATTTGGCTCCCCTGCACAGGAGATTCTAAAGAAAGTGGAAGAAAAAGCCAAATCTGTGCAGACAGTAAAGGAATTTCTACAGATCCAACCTCCGAGGTTCAGCAGAAACTGGCCTTCCAAGAATTGGTCCTTTCCAGACACCTCCAGAGCCCAGAGGGGCAGAAATAGACGCCCTCGAGGCAGAGGTCAATCAAAGGGTGCCTATAGGGGCCGTCAGTGGCAGCCTGCCAACCAGAGGAGTAGTGCCACATCTGCAACTACGACCACTACCACAGGACAGACGCAATGACTTGACTCTGATTCCGCCTACCAGGGAACAACTGGAAGCTCCTTTGGGCAGAAAGCTGGCTTTATTCTCAAAGAACTGGCATTGCATTACAAAGGACACATGGACATTGCAAACAGTAGACAAAGGATACAGGTTTCACTTCCACACTTTACCAAAAAGGAGCGGAATGCCAAACCTACCACCAAACCAGAAGCCAGAGGCTTTAAGACAAATCAAAAATTTACTTCAGATGAAAGCGATAGAAAGGGTACCATCTATGGAACAAGGCCAAGGATTTTACTCCAGACTATTCCTTGTACCAAGAAAAGAAAACCAATGGAGGCCTATTCTCGACTTGTCCGCACTGAACACATATCTCATTGTGCCAAAATTCAAAATGCTGACCCTACAGCATCTTCTTCCCATGTTGGGCAAGGAGTCTTGGCTGGTGACTCTAGATCTCAAGGAGGCATACCTGCACGTCCCTATCCGACCAGATTGCAGAAGACACCTCAGATTTCTTGCAGGATCAGAGCATTATCAATTCTCAGCATTACCCTTTGGCTTATCTACTGCGCCCAGAGTATTCACGAAATGCCTGGCATCAGTAGTTTCACATTGCAGACTTCAGGGAATTCAAATCTACCCATACCTGGACGACTGCCTAATACAAGCAGACAACAAGACAAAGTTGATAAAGGATTTGGCCTATGTCATACACCTGCTACAGGCCTTGGGATACACAGTCAACATCCAAAAGTCAAGACTAGTGCCATCCCAAAGGATAACCTTTTTGGGTGCAGATCTGGACACAATAACTCAGATGGCTTTTCTCACAGAAGAAAAACAAAAACAACTTCCAGATTACTTCATGACTTTGACAAGACAAACTCAGCTTACTGCAAGTAAAGTCCTGCAGGCCCTGGGTTTCATGGCATCCTGCATAATCTTGATCCCACATGCCAGGCTGCATATGAGGAAATTACAATGGTACCTAAGGAATGTATGGTCTCAACACAGACACAGTCTAGAAACCATGATACCAATCATTCCATGCCTTCAAAAGGAATTCCTGTGGTGGGCTCAGGCCTGCCAGTCCAGCAGAGGGTTGCCTTTCAACAAACCAAAACCAAGGCAGACCATCACCACGGACGCCTCAGACCTAGGATGGGGAGCACACATGGAGGACAAATGTATCCAAGGACTATTGCTTCAAGGACAGCTAAACTTGCACATAAACCAAAAGGAGATGCTGGCAGTGAAACATGCAATCGAGGCATTCAAACCATTCCTCCAGCAAGGATATCTGCTGATAAGGACAGACAACACCACGGTCATGTGGTACATAAACAAACAGGGAGGCACGCACTCCTACCCTCTATGCCGGATGGCAATGGATCTGTGGAACTTAGGCCTGAATCTCAATATCCAGCTGCAGGCCATATTTGTACCGGGAAAAGAGAATTCACTAGCATACAGCTTAAGCAGGACTACCACAGATGCTCACGAATGGATGCTGCATCCAGACATCTTCAAACTCATAACAAAGAAATGGGGATTGCCAGAGATAGATCTGTTCGCCTCCCCTCTCAACCACCAACTGAAGAAATTCTGCTCAAGGACATACCACCCACAAGCCTGGAGGGTGGACTCTCTCTTTCAGCTGGAATGCCCTAATAGTGTATGCATTCCCACCTCTCCCATTGATGTACAATGTTCTACTGAAGATCAGGGAGGAACAGCCAAAGGTGATACTAATAGCTCCGGACTGGCCAAGACAACACTGGTATCCGCTTCTGAGAAGCATGTCTCAGGCGAACTCATGGCCTCTGCCCCTATGGCCTCTTCTTCTAACGCAGAACAATTTCAAGACCCTGTATCCAAACTTGAAAACACTGCAACTAACTGCCTGGAAAATTGCTTAAAACCAAACCAAACTGTCTTATCTCAGGGGGTCAAGGACATTATCCTGGAGGCTCGCAGACCCTCCACAAGGAAGACATACTCAGCTAATGGAAGAGATTCCTCATTTGGAGCACATCAAAGGGCACAGATGTCACAGTGGCAAACCTAGCACACATCCTAGAATACTTAGCAGAATTGTTCCACAATGGCCTGTCTTACTCTTCCATTAAGATTCATGCTTCAGCAATTTCAGCAGAATACAATATGGATCCTCCTATCTTCTCTCACCCTCTACTCAGACAATTTTTGAGAGGGATCAAAAATGTTAAACCTCCAAGGAGACCCCCTCTACCTGCATGGGATCTCAATTTTGTGCTAGAAAAATTGACACTACCTCCTTTTGAACCAGCAGCATCAGCAGACTTACAGTTTTTATCTTGGAAAACTGCTTTCCTTCTGGCAATCACTTCAGCAAGAAGAGTATCCAAGTTACATGCATTAATGGCAGTGCAGCCTTTCCTTATTTTTCACCAGGATAGAGTGTCTCTGAGAACCAATCCTACTTTCATGCCAAAGGTGGTATCCAGGGTATCATTGAACCAAGCTATTCATTTGCCTACGTTCTTCCCTAACCCACAGAACAAAGGAGAAAAACTCTTGCACACCTTGGATATACACAGACAACTACGCTACTATCTGGACAGAACTAAAACCAGCAGAAAAACTGACCAACTTTTTGTAGCCTATGCAACTGGGGTGCAAGGAAAAGCAATTTCCAAGCAGACAATTTCAAAATGGATAGGAAATTGCATTCGCTTTTGCTACTCTTTTCATGGAAAGACAGCTCCTGAAAATATCAGGCCTCATTCCACAAGCCACAGCCACCACTACAGCTTTCCTACGAGGGGTGGCTACCAAGGACATTTTAGAAGCTGCTACTTGGAGTTCCGTGCATACATTTGCCAAGCATTACAATCTACCTTTATACTCCAGATCCCGAGCAGGCTTTGCAACTGCAGTTTTACAGGGGATCTTAACTACACCATCCTTATCTTAGTACCTCCTCCCCCAGTTTGGCTATGGTATTCTACCCATATGTTATGACTGCAGATGCATCCTTGAAGGACATAGTACAGTTTTGTACCTACCATAAATGTAGATGTCCGATAGGTATGCATCTGCAGTCAGGATTACCCACCCTCCTTCCCCTCTGTGGTATTCCTAGGGTGCTTACCCCTCTTTCAGCTAGCTGGGGGAATCTATTATGGTGTATTTGTTGGTTTGTATATATGTATGTATATATATATACATATATATATATATATATATATATATATATATATATATATATATATTTATATTGCTACTGTTTGGGACATTCTGCATTTATCCAAATTTAGCCTTCCTAGAGGGCACCTGGCATCTGGGGCAAGAAACACTGAGGAAAATGGCGTTTGCTGATGCCTTTATACCCCAGAAGCTGTGACGTCGGGGAAAGTGCGACATCAGCCGAGGCCAGACCCAGACTTTGGAATCCGGCCGACCGAAGGGCTGCCTGAGGCAGGACAACCCATATGTTATGACTGCAGATGCATACCTATCGGACATCTACATTTATGGTAGGTACAAAACTGTACTTTAGTTATAACTCCATGCACATCAATCTATTGGATGCATGTCTATATGGTGCATTTGCTAACAGCTAGTATTATTGTTTATCTACTAAGGTATTTTTGCTTAGTTATTTGTATTGCCTTCCTAGTTGGGGGCACCTGACATCTGGGGCAAGAAAAACTGAAGAAAATGGCGTCGGCTTCCTCTTTTATCCCCTTGTCGCACTGACGTCAGGGAAGAAGCAACGACAACCGACGCCGGACCAAGACTTTGGAATTCGGCTGGCTGCGGGACCGCCTGACGGCAGGATAACCCAAGTGTGATTGCAGCAGTATATACACTCGAACATCTACATTTATGGTAGGTACAAAACTGTTCTTTCTTTTAAATGTGTAATCCCGTTTGGCTTACATGCACAGACAAATTTTGTCAGGCTGATCTTTTATGCAGTTGCTTATTTTCATCTCATTTAAAGCTGTCACTTTTTTCAAGACTTTTTGCTTTGGTTAAAGCACTCTCACAAAAAAAAACAAACAAAAAAAAAAAAAAACACTTGAGTATATATTCAAACCTCCTCCCCTTTTAACTCTGAGCAAACACCCAAAACTGTATACATCTTCAATAAGTGAAGTTTACGCCACCAGACAGGCATTGCGTAATCTACAATTAACATTAGCCATGCTAAAGCACTTGTTACAGCCTATGTTCCCAGTTACTGTCATTGCAAGCTGTTCTTTTCTTATCCATGTTTCCATCCCAGAAATGTAAAACATCTTGCATGCTTTCAATAAACAATGTTTAGTTCTAAGAAAAAGTGCCCTGGCTACCTTTAAATAAACTAAATATTGCAGTGTTCTGTTAAATGCATTTTTATTTATTTATTGTTTACTGGGGTAGTACACTTGATCACAATAAACCATTTGCAGGCAGAGCCCTGGTGAAATTCATAAAAAATATAAATCAGAAGGAATTCACAAACATGGAGTAATCACAGAAGGTAGAATGTCTTGCAGACAATTAAAACAGTAAGCTAATATTAATAGATATAAATACAAATGTGGATTTATTTTAACAGTAAATGTGGGAAGTAAGCAGCAGGTAAGAGCAGTGTGTTAAAGCAGAAATGATGTATGTTGGGGGGTTAAATGATGAGCCCAGTGGAAATGCACTTGCAGTCAGATTTTTTGATCGAAGCATCTTTTGTGTGTTGTGCTCTAACATTTTGGAAAGAGTACATTTATTTTAGGTGAGAGGGGATGGATTTCCAGAGTTTGGATGCAAAAATGTACAGTGCAGTTTGGTTGGTGGGGTTTATGTGAGGGAGTTAATTGGGAAAGATTGCAGAGTTTGTAAGGGTGATAGTTTTCTTATGGAATTTGGCAGCAAAAGGTTGAAGTGTCCCTACTTGAGGTAGTTTGAAAATAGAAACCTTAGGAGTAGTTCAACATTGTAGGAGACTGGGTGCCATCTGGTTTTGGAAAGGGTGGTGTAGTGGTGTTCCTTGGAGCAGTGGAAATGAATCTGCAGTTTTTATTTTCAGTGGACTGTAGATTGGATTAGTTTTTAAAAGGCTGTGGCTGTGATAGGGAAGCCCATATTCAAGTTGAACTAGGACTCTCTCTGCCTATTGCAGCGCTAGTTGACTTGTAAAGAAAGGGAGATATTTTCTATGACTCTAATCAAAAAAGAATTGATTTTTTCCTGACATTTTCAGTATGGTTATGGAAGTTGTGACTGGTCTAGCCATGCATCCAAGTGTTTAAAGGATGTGGTTGTTTCTGTTGGGGTACCATTGAGATCTGCAATGTTGTGATTTTGGAGTTTTGAAGGTCATGTTGAAGCTAGGTTTGAATAGCTGAATGTGAGGGACTGGAACGAAGGATAACCATATCTACAATAAAGAGTGATAGAAAGGTTTGAGAGGAGGTGGGGTAGATGTTCTTCATGTTTCACTGTTGCAGTCATTACATTTGGGTAATCTGCTGGCAGGTTGCCCTCAGTCGGCCTGATTAACAAAGTCTTGGGTCTTGCGTCGGTTGCTGTCCCTTCTTCCATGATGTCAGGTCATCAGGGGTATAAAACATGCAGCCAATGCCATTTTCATCAGTCTTTCTTGCCGCACGGTGCCCGAAGCAGAAGCAGTTCGCATGTGCTGGTCGGCCGACTCTTGAAATTTTTGTTTTCGAGTTTCAGAACTGAAGTCTTCAACCTAAAGAGAAGTACCATGTTGGGGAAACTTTTTCTTGCTCATTACCGATGTCAGTAAAAGTTAATAATTGTATTACTTGTGGGAAGCAGATACCTCCTAAGGATTTTCATTTGTACTGTATTCCTTGCCTAGGCCCTGACCACAACGTGCCTTGCTGTCGGTTTTGTGCTAAATTTAACCAATGCACTATTAAGCGTCGGGATATTTTTCCATCTGAATATTTTGGCTCAAGATTTAACTATCCAGAAATGTTGTCGGGTAGCAATCCGACTACCGGAATTCACAAAAAACACAAAGAAAAAGACAGACAGAGGTCCAAAACTGACAAAGCTTCTTCTAAGCCAGTCGCCAGTTCACCGGTACTCTGAGGTGCTTTTGCAGTCCCTGATACCCGCTACTTTTGATTTGCAGGCCTCTACTAAGACCCATTTGGAGTCCGGTGTGCCGCGGGACACTTTCAAGTATTGAACCCCGCAGATGTCTTTACCTTGGATGGGTCCGGAGCCGCTGAGCAGGCACCGGCTTCTGAGGGTGTTTTCAGGCCTAAAGATTTGTATATTAAACCGACGCCATCTTCAAAACCTAGGCCAAAAACGATGCTTGGGCCACATGCACAGACCCCTATGCCTAAAAAACAAATGATCTAAATGGCTGAGGATTTAATTACCTTGATCAGGGGTTCCCATCCCTCTCCTGCTAAGAGGCCTAGGCAAGGCACGGACTATGAATCTTCAGATCAGGTTTCCATTTCTTCTGATTCCTCTTCTGATCAGGAATTATCTATTCCACCTTATGAGGACTCTGATGCAGAAGAATCCATCCCTTCTGCTTCTCCTCCTGAGGATTTTTCTTTTGGAGAAACTTTGCATACTTTAAGGGAACATTTTCATTGGGAGAGTCAGGTTTTTTCAGAATCTAAAAAGAGGCTTAGGGATTTTCTTTTTCCTCAGCATAGGCCTTTGGCTATACCTCCTGTTCTAGACATTGTTGATGATGTTTTCTCAGAATCCAGCATGGCTCCTGATTCCCTGCCTCCGGCTCCTAGTAAGCCAGACAGATATTACAGGGTTCCTGACTCCCACAAATTTCTTTTTAAAAACCCTACTGCTGACCCAGAAACCATTTCTCAGCGTCCCAAGGGTGTTAAAGCTTCTACTGCTAAAAATCCTACCCCTTCTGATAGAGACTCCAGGACGCTGGATAGATGGAGTAAGAAGGGTTTACATGTCTGCAACCTTGGCAATCAGGGCTTTAAACTGTCAATTTCATATGCTTAAATATCAGCAACATGTCATGGGCTTACTTAAACAGAAAATGATGTTGATTTATGACTGTGTGGCAAATAGAGTTACAGGATTTATTGCATTCAGCTGAACAAGTTGGAACGCGTACTTTGCAATGTGGTTTTGATTCCTTGGAGGCCTCTTGCAGGGCCGCTGTAACTGGATCTGTGATGAGAAGGCATGCTTGGCCCAAGGAGCAAAATCTGCCTGATCATGTTAAAGCAAAATTATTGGATGCTCCTTTACAACAGGACAGTCTATTTGGTAATAAGGCAGAAGTTGTTTTGAAAAAGATGGAGGACAAAGCTAAATCTATGCAAAGTGTAAAGGATTTCCTACAAGTGCAGCCACCCGGGTTCAGTAGGCACTGGCCTACTAAGAATTGGTCCTTTCCAGTACCCACCAGAGCCGCACAGGTCAAACCCAGACACCTTAAAGGCTCCAAGTTTTAGTCACAAGGAACTTACAGAACAAAACAATGGTGTGCCTCCGCCTCCAAATCTGGAAGTAGCAAGGCACCCCCCTACGGTAAACAGTCTCAATGACTTGTCCTCTGCCATCTCCAAGCATTTATCTTTTGGCAGCCCCTTTGGGGGGAAAACTAGCACTTCATGCACAAAATTGGCATCTAATTACCCAGGGCAAGTGGGTTTTAAATATAGTATCCCAAGGATACAGATTTCATTTCCATACATTGCCAATCCCAAACGAATCCCCAGATCTGCCTCCAAATCAGTGGGCAGAGGCCCAGAAGCAAGTTATGTCCCTCATGAATATGGGGGCTATTCAACTGGTACCAGAAGAGGAAAAGGAACAAGGTTTTTATTCAAGACTTTTCCTGGTAACCAGAAAAGACAAATCATGGCGTCCAATTCTGGACTTATTCATTCTAAATACATTCCTGGACATTCCAAAATTCAAGATGTTGACTCCACAACAGTTACTTCCTATGCTAGACAAGGATGCTTGGTTGGTAACTCTAGACTTAAAAGAGGCTTACCTGCATATCTCAATCAGGGAATCTTGCAGAAGATACCTCCACTTCAAAGCAGGCTATTTCCATTACCAGTTCTCTGCACTGCCCTTTGGCTCATCTACTGCTCCCAGGCTCTTCACAAAGTGCCTGGCACCAGTAATTGCATTTTGCAGACAAAGAAACATTCAAATTTATCCTTATCTGGGCGATTGTCTAATTCAGGCAGAAAACAAGGACACACTTCTACAACATCTGGCGTTTGTAAAAAGGCTTCTAACTTGCCTAGGGTACACCATAAACGAAAAGAAATCACAACTGGTACACTCTCAAATAATTAAGTTCCTGAGTGCAAACTTGAATACAGCTGCTCAGATGACTTGCCTCATGCCAGAAAAACAAATCCAATTGATGACTTACTTCAAACAAGTGGCCACAAAAACCCAGTTATCTGCAAGACAAATTCTGCAGGCCTTGGGGTTCATGGCTTCCTGCATTCTACTAATTCCATATGCAAGACTGCATATGAGGAAACTTCAGTGGTACCTAAAAAGCTTATGGAGTCAACATTGTCACAGCCTGGAAACAGTGATTCCTATCATTCCTTGCCTGCAGCAATAGTTCCTATGGTGAGCAGAGGCCTGTCACCAAAACAAGGGACTGTCATTCATTCCACCCCCTGCTAACCAAACCCTGACTACAGACGCATCAGATTATGCTTGGGGGGCGCATCTGGCAGGGAGATGCATTCAGGGCGAATGGAGCCCAAATCAAATGCACCTGCATATCAACCAGAAGGAGATGCTAGCTATACAGAATGCTCTGACAGCCTTCAAGGAGTTTCTTCATCCAGGACAGCTACTGATAGACAACACAACAGTCATGTGGTACATAAACAAGCGGGGGGGGGGGTACCCATTCCTACCCCCTTTGCAGACTAGCCATGGCCTTGTGGAACACAGCCTTGACTTACCAAATACATCTACAAGCTCAATTCCTGCCAGGAAAGCAAAATACTCTGGCAGACGAACTAAGCAGAAATCTTATGGACCCACTCAAATGGAAACTGAATCCACAAATCTTCAGCATGTTGACACGCAAATGGGGGAGCCCAGGCATAGATCTTTTTGCCTCACCCCAAAACTATCAGCTGGACAAATTCTGCACAAGAAGCCATCACAAAAAAGCTTGGAAAGTGGATGCTGTATCCTTCAGCTGGAAAAAAACTATCAGTCTATACCCCCCCCCCCCCCCGCCTTTGCTCTCCAAGGTATTGCTAAATGTCAGACAAGGAAAACCAAAAATGATTTTGATTGCTCCAGCCTCACAAACACTGGTACCCGCTCCTATGCAATATGTCACACCTTCCTCTGTGGTACCTGCCTCAGACACCTTATCTACTGTCTCAGCAGAACTATCAAATTCTGCACACTCCGCCTAATGTCACCAGTTACATCTCTCAGCAAACCTGTGATGGGTGTCATTTTGGAGGCTAGAAGGCCTAGTACTAGAAAATCTTATGCTGATAAATGGAAAATATTCTGTGCCTTGAACCAGGCACAAGGAATAAGCACAGCAATGCCCAATATTCCTCAGATTCTGCAATATTTGACTGAGATGCTTCACAAGGGCCTATCTTTCTCTTCCATAAAAATCCATGCCTCTGCCATTTCAGCTCATTACAACACAGAGCCTTCCCTCTTTTCTCACCTCCTGCTAAAGCAGTATCTCAGAGGGGCCAAAAATTTAAGACCTCCCAGGAGAGCACCAACTCCGGCATGGGACCTCAATTTTGTGTTGGAAAAGCTCACCCTACCTCCTTTTGAGCCAGCTGCTACTGCAGACAAAAAATTTCTCTCTTGGAAGACTGCTTTTCTTTTAGCAGTCACTTCAGCTAGAAGGATTTCAGAACTATAGGCTCTCATGGCAGTGGAGCCTTTTATTATCTTCTACCCGGACAGGGTGTCGCTCAGGACCAATCCATCCTTTATGCCTAAAGTGATATCTAGTGTGGCTCTTAATCAGACCATTCATCTGCCAACTTTTTCCCAAATCCACAGAACAAGGGGGAGTGGATTCTGAATTTATTGGATGTACACAGACGACTAAGATTCTACTTAAACAGGACAAAATCTCTAAGAAAATCTGAGCAACTACTGGTGGCATTTGCTGCAGGGGCAGAGGGAAAGGCTTTTTCAAAGCAGACCATTTCAAAATGGATAAGCCGTTGTATTCATTTCTGCTACATGCATCATGGTAAACTTGTTCCCAAGGGGATCAGATCCCATTCCACCAGGCTACTTCTGCAGCCTTTCTCTGAGGGGTCCTACCAGAGACATTCTAGAAGCTGCTACCTGGAGTTCAGTACATACATTCACCAAACATTACCATTTACCTCTCTTCTCTAAATCCAGAGCAGGCTTTGCTACTGCTGGTCCTGCAGGGCCTTATAGCTGCTCCTAATGCTGTATAATTCCATCCTCCCAACCATAGCTTTGGGATTCTACCCAAATGTAATGACTGCAACAGTGAAACAAGAAGAACATAGTACACTTGTGTACACTTACCATAAATGTAGATGTTCGAGTGTATTCACTGTTGCAGTCCTGGTTACCCACCCACCAGCCCCCTACTTTTCTCTTTTTATACCTCTTCTTTCTTTTACTATGCTCAAAAGCCTTTTTGTTGTATTTGCTTTTATTTGGAGGTATATTTTTTGTGTTCTGAATTACATGCATATATAGACATATATGGGCACCTGACATCTGGGGCAAGAAAAACTGATAAAAATGGTGTCGGCTGTATGTTTTATACCCCTGACGTCATGGAAGAAGGGACAGCAACTGATGCAGGACCCAAGACTTTGTTAATCAGGCCGACTGAGGGCAACCTGCCAGCAGATTACCCAAATGTAATGACTGCAACAGTGAATACACTCAGACATCTACATTTATGGTAAGTGTACACAACTGTACTTTTGTTAATAAAGATTGAAAACCGTGGTAGGGTGTGTGTGAAACCCTGGGACAGTCCTTTGTAACGAATGCTGGAGATGATGGGAATGAGCCACTTGTGGCACCTATTTAAGAAGTCTTGTAACCAGGTAATGGTGCTGGAGCTAACTAAGATTTCTTGGGGGGAGTGAAGAAGCAGGAAGTGATCATTAAGATCAAAAACTGTAGTTATGTCAATGAATTGTGCTCTTGAAAGGTATCCTTTATCCATGTTGAGAAGGATCTTTTCTGTAAGTGATCATAGTGCTGTCTTTGTGCTCCAGTCAGCCCAGAATTCATGCCATTTGAGCGAGGAGGTAGTACTGTTGGATGTAAGTGGACAGTTGGTTATAGATTAGTTTTTCAAGTAAAGTATTAAGGCATCTGGCAAGGCTACTTCTACTTATACACTTAATAGAGTTTTGAACTTTATTTTTCTCTGACTTGCTTGGCACTGCATTTTTAAGTCTTGCATCTCTTTTAGTGGAAAGTGTTCAGAACTTTCAAGATTAATTGCTTGAACCTGTAGACAGGTTATCGAGTAAAAGCAGTCAGTGGTGAGAGAAAAAAACTGATATCAACTTTACAGATGCATGAACAAATTTTTGTAAAATAACTTTGTTAGATGTAAGAAACATACCATTTTCCATGCTTTTCATCAATTTCTTGTTTTTCAAGCATGACTTAAAATTACTTCTTTATAGCTTAAATTAGTTACAGTAGGCTAGACATCCACAGCTGCTGTTCAAGAGAACTTAAAAGGACAACTACGAGAAAAACGTTTAAAAATATATATTGTATAACTTTTTCTTAAGTTTGGATCATTACAAACATGTATGTACCAGATAGTAGTAGTCACTAGTAATTTTATTCGGTTTGTAACCCTGACTGACCTCCTGGGGGCAGACATCTTGATGAGAGTTTGTTTTCTTCTAAAGAATCTTGATGAGAGTTTGTTTTCTTCTAAAGAAAAATCTTCCCTGTGATGCACTGCAAGTCCACTGTTTCTGAGATTACAGTGCCCATAGCTGGGCTGTCATATGGCAGTTCCACTCACTTAGACTGGAAGAGCACAGAACAGCAGCTAACTTTGAGAGGCCTCAGTGAAAGTATCATTTACTGTCATGCAGTGCCTCTTAATGTGTTTCCTGTTGATGTGTTACACATTCTGTGAAAAACGATTCCACAACTAGCAGCTCATTGCTGAGAAAACAGACTTTTTTTAGGCATTCAAATTTGATCTGCTTCTGTTCCTTCTCAAATTAATCCTCCCATATTCCCATCCCCAGCCAGCAAGAGTTTCACATTTCCTGCCCTGCTAGGTTCAGCTAATTTGAATGACAGTACACATCAGAGTTGCTTACAGTCAGCCTGGTGTGCCTCTAAAACTGTTCCCTCACTTCTCTCCGTACTGCTTTCTCTTGAATAGCACTTTCACAATAAGTTAAGGTACAAATTGCTGTTAGTAATCCTTAATGTGAAGGTGTCTTAAATATTCCTCTAAACATGCCTGTGACATATACAAATAACAGTTAATCTCAGCCACTGACAGATTTATGTACGACTGCCGAAGCATACTCTGATCATTATGAATATTCATTTTTGCCTTGGAGATTTCCAGTATTCTGTATTTTTATCCCTTAGGCATGTCACTGATGTGTCCTACTTGCAGCTGCTACTGCTTTTGTGTGCACATGTGCATTGCTGGTATGATGTTTTCCAAGCAACTGAATGATTCTTTACTTCATGCTATGCAATGCCTACTCTCGCTGTTCCAAACAGTGTGCATACTGTTCTTGCTCACTCTCAAAATTGTTTTCTTGTCCAGGTTGCCACAACATCCTGTTCTTTTCATCAATATACAGAATAGAACATTTCCCCAAGAAGCTAGATAAACCAGACTACCTCTAACAGAATGTTTTGCACAACAGTCATTTTGGTGTAATCATAACTGTTGCAGTTCAATAATATGAATTTAGTTCTTACAGCAGGAATCAAGCATGGGAGCCCTCTTTTCCTCAGGAACGTCAACAAAGCTAATGAGCTGCAAAGAACAGTTTGTAGGATTATACCCAAACTCCAACTCGTATGTCTCACAGGGATGGTCTAAGTCTTTTATAACAAAAACAAAGGTATGCAAAGGGCAAACTTTGGGTTATAAATAGCTGATCTGAAAAATCAAAGTACATTGAAGGCAGGAAATGTACAAGATCCCATGGCCACAAAAATGCATAGCAACAAAAATAAGAAATTCTCTAGAATTAGAATCCAGAGCAGTTATGTTAACACACAATCTGAAGAAGTTTACTTCATTTGGTCTTCAACTTGTGGGAATACAGATCCAAGCTGGCAAATATTACTAGCATCAGCTTAGAGCTCCAGACCCCTCCCCTTACCCATAATACACCTCCAATGCCTTCCATCCCCAGATCTCGTTTGCCGCGATTTGCGTATACATAGTGTCTTCAAAGCTCCAGCTAGCAGTGGGTTATTTCAGTACTGCAAGTTTAAAACTTTCATTCTTTTTTCGTTGATCTAGGTTAGTTTAGAGTTTAGATACCCCTTTTCCTCTCCCATCGCTTTGGCGTCGAGTGTTAGTCTGTTTAGGTAAATAGAGTAGTTTGTTGTCTATAGACTAGCATGGTGAGTGTGTGTGTGTGTGTGTGTTTGTTAAGAAAGTTTTTTTGCCTGCCTTTAAGGCTTTCTTTCTCCCAGGATGGCTGAAAAGCTTGTCTTTGTGCTACACAGTGTGTTGGCCATAAGCTCTCCCCAGCAGATGGCTACACTGTGTGTTGTGCTTGTGTGGGCCACCTTAATGTGGATTGCTCCATTTGTGTTCAGCCACCGAGCTTTAAAGGATAGGAAGGCCAAGTTGCCCCTCAAAGGTCTTTTTCCTTCTACCGATCCTCCTTCCTCGTCTTCGGCTTCAGTCACAGTGGCTGCTGTGACTGCCTCTCCCTCTTTTCTTCATCTGGCCTCCCCTCCCTCCCAGGCTGGGACTCAAACTCCTGCATCTAAGCCTGTAGCAGCGGAACAGAGAAGAGGTAGAGAAAGGGAGAGAGAGCGAGTTGAAGATGAAGGAGGAGGTCCCCGGACCTCGGTTCTTCGTGCAAGTCAGCATAGATCCGTGACTCCCCTTGGCTCCGGTCTCCGAGGTTCTCCCCAGAGCCGGAGGAGGCATGTCCAGTCTCTCAGGCCTCGATTCCCCGACCCGCCAGGTCTGAGTCCGTGGCCTCATCATGATCAAACCCGCTCCTTATCTGGTATGGATCTGGATAAGATGATGAGGAGCTTTATCCATACATAGATCCAGATAGGGGTCTTGTCCGCCCCTCCTCCCTCTGGAGGGGGGAACTCGCTTCCTTTCTTTCAACCCGATCCGACCTTCGACTTCGGAGTACTCGTATCTGAGGTTGGCCTTGGTCAGGGGGTCAGCACCAATGGTACTCTTTTCCTTGATGCCAACAGCTGCCTGGAGCGTTTCGGGTCTGACCAGTTCACATCCGAGCCGGTTTCGGAGCCAGAGCTTGGGTGTCTGATCCGAGGGAGTGGAACCCTTTCCATCGGTTCTGATGTTGTCGGGCCAGGTCCCCTCTCAGAGCTCCGTCCACTTCCGGACCAGCTCCAATTTTCACGTGGAGCCGGGGACACTGGCCTCCTTATTATCCTCCCAGGAGGTCCGCTCTCTGGCATTCGATGTCGTAGAAAGAGTCCTCTCCGTCAGATCGAGACCCCTGACTGCCCCCTTGGACTCTGCCCAGAGACCCTCGGCTCTGTCTACTGTACCCATTGTCTGACCAGAGGGGGGACCGCCTGTGCTCAAAGAGCCCCATACTGTCCCCCCTAAGGATCAGATGGCTTGCGAGTGCTCTTCTGAGAGCCCCACTGGAGATGTCTCATAAGCATACGTGCAAGAGGAGGCATGTGGACTCCCCTGAGTCCCTCACAGAGGACACAGATTTTGATGATGGAGAGGGTTCCCCAAGATCATCTCCCAAGGATGTCTCCTTTGGAGACGTCATGAAGATCTTGCGCCAGTGGAGGGGGTTGGTCTGCCCCCAAGCCCTCTTCTGATGAGTCTGTGTTCCTGGAGGCTTTCGGCACGAGCCAGTTTACTTCCTGGATTTGATCACCTTGCAGGTGTGGAAGGAACCAGACATCGTGGAGCTTATCCCCAAGCGACCCGATAAAATTTAAAGCTGCCCCCCCCCCCTTTGACAGGCCATCCTGAAATAACTGCTTCCCTCTAGATGCCATGGTGGTAGCAGCAGCCACTAAGAAAGAACTTGCTCAGGAGAGTTCCTCTGTTCACCGTCCTGACTGGGAGTTACGGATGATGGACCGCCTAGAGAAGTGGGTGTATGCTTCAGTTGTCTTTTTGATCAGGGCACTTAATTACTTGGCCCATGTTACTAGACTCCAACACGACCTGGAGTCTCCACCCAAGTCTATGTCGCAGGAGGACAAGACTTCGTTCTCCACGAAAATGGACACTCTAAAAGTGGTATCAAATACATCCATGCGACTCCTCTCCCATGCTCCGGAAGGAGTGGCTAGGCCAGCTGGGTCTGGCGTGTCCATGAGGCATAATGCCTGGCTCAGGTTGTCAATTTTCCGAACCCTTTAAGGTGTCTTTTGCCAATGCCCCTTATGGACGGCTCGACACTTTTCGGTAAGGCCGTCAAGGAGACACTAGTCCAGAGTGAGGAGAACAGGAAGACGGTCAGCCATCAGAATCTGTTTCTCTAGCCCTCAAAGGTCTTTGTCCAGGAACCAGGGAGGGCAAAAGAAGATGTGGTTCCAGAAGTCTCAGTATTCCCAGGACACTCAGGGCTCTTCTTCCCCTAGAGGCAGAGGGGGACAGAATGGACGCTGGCCCAGAGGCAGAAGGGGTCCGTGGAACTTTGGGACTCTAGAACCGTTCTCGGACAGACCCAGACAGCAACCCTTTGGGGTTGCCCAGCTGCTTTACTCTGGAGGCAGTCGGGGGACATTTGTCCTTGCACCCAGCAGCATGGGAGTCCATAACAGTGGACCGTTGGGTGCTTCAAATCATATCTAGACGCTATTATAGCCCCTTCGTGGGTTACTCCATATCTCCCAGTCACCTCCTGGATGTTTCAACCACGCAAAGGGAGGCAGCAGCACAGGAAATTTCCACGCTGCTAGTAAAATGAGCCATTGAAACTGTCCCCCTCCCCAGATCAGTCCGGATCGAGCTTCTACTCCAGGTTCTTTTTGATGCCAAAGAAAACGGGGGACTTAAGGCCCATTTTGGACCTCTCTACCCTGAACTGTCTGTTGTCAAAGAGAAGTTCCAGATGGTCACACTCCAGTCCGTCATGCCGTACCTGCAAGAGAGCGACTGGATGTGCTCGTTAGACCTCCAGAATGCTTACTGTTACATAATAATGCACAGAAGCTCCAGGAGGTTCCTCCGCTTCCAGCTAGGAGCCAATCATTATCAATTTCGAGCCCCTACCCTTTGGTCTCACCACAGTCCCCAAGGTATTTACCAAAGTGAAGGCAGTCGTAGCAGCTCAGTGGGTTCAGGTCTATCCGTATCTGGCCGATTGACTCCTCACTGCTCCCACCAGGCATCTACTTTCCCAAACCAGAGATTACTTTCTGACACTTGCCCTGAGTTTGGGCATCACAATCAACACATCCAAATCTCTCCTAGATCCTGTACAGGTGATGGACTATATTGGGGCCAGGATAGATAATCTTCAGTGCAAAATATTCCTGACCTTGGAGAGGGTACAAAACCTCAGGATGCATGCCTCCCCTGATCTACCATTCCCATCTCCCAATGGCAGAATCAGTGTTGAGGGCCCTAGGCTCGATGGCAGCGACCATAACTCTTCTGTGTGCTTGGCTACACATGCGGATTCTTCAGTGGACTCTAGCAGTTCAGTGGTCCCTGTTGGATCTGCCATTGACTCATCCTAGCCACCTAAGTCGAGTGTGTCGGTAGTTCCTCATATGGTGGACGAGTTCTCCGGACATTTTGGAGGGACGACCCTTTGTTCCAGCTCCGGCCCAAACCACAGTGACCACGGATGCCTCCCAACTCAGGTGGGGGGGGACATTGTTCGGGCAGAACAGTCCGAAGCCTGTGGTCCCCCATAGTTACCGGCTTGCATATCACTGTCCTAGAGATGAGGGCGGTCCTTCTAGCGTCGCAGGCCCTTCATGCCTTTCTTCCTCTGGGGACAATTGCCCTTCAGTCAGACGACATGTCAGTAGTCTGGTATATCAACAAACAGGGAGGGACCAGATCTTATCCCCTTTGTCGCAAGGCTATGAGAGTGTGGGAATGGGTGATTTCCACCGGTCGCTTTCTCATCGCAACGCACATTCCGGGACGGTCCAATATCCTAGTGGACAGGCTAAGTAGGACCATTCTGATGCCTTACGAATGGTCTCTGAATCTGTCAGTAGCGGAACAGATCTTCAGCAAGTGGGGTCAACCTTGCTGCGATATCTTTGCATCTCCTTCCAACGCGAAGTGCAGCAAGTTTTTCGCTCTGCACCCCCTGCAGGGGGAGTTCCCCTGTAGAAGCTCTAGTTCATGCTTGGTCTGCTTGGTCTCCTGTAAGCTTACCCACCACTACCTCTCATTCCGAGGCTTCTGCATAAAGCTTGTCGACTGGGGAGCAAAGTGATCCTCATTGCCCTGTTCTGGCCTCGCCAGGTATGGTTTCCCTTCCTTTGGTCTCACCTTCTGGCTCCAACTTGGATCCTAGATCCTATTCAGGATTTGATTTCACACCCCTCAGGGTGCTTCATCCGAGTCTGGACAGCCTGAAGCTCACAGCTTGGCTGCAACCAGTTCCCGTAATTACTAGGACTCCCGGACTATCTTCCTCAGATCTATTTTGGTAGCTGCTCATACGTCTTCGACCAGAAAGGTTTATTGCAGCAATTGGAAACTTTTTTCTTTCTGGGCCTCTCAGAGGAGTTTAGATCCTTTCACGGCTCCTATTTCCGCTATTCTTGATTTTTCTAGCTGATATTTTCCACCACGGAGCTAGTTCTTCTACTGTCGAAGTTCATTCGGCTGCCATTTCCCATTTTCATGTGGAAAGGGATTTTGAAACAGGGAAGCTCAAGAAACAAGGAGACTGACATTTTGGATGCAGGCCTTTAAGGAGAATAACAATAATCAAACAGAATATTATATCTGTAGCGTAGCAGAAAGTATTCTAAGAACTAAGCCAACATGAGAATGGAGAAAGAGGATTCTGCCGATAGGGATGACTGCAATTAGGGATATAGACAATAGGCAAAAGAGAGCTGGAATGTATTGGAGAAAACTGGCAAAGGAACCAAGGTATTAGGTGCAGATAACTAGAGAGGGAAAAATGATAGAATGGGAAGATGAATTTATTTGGACTGCAGGTTAGAGATTGCCTTCCCTATCAAGGACTTTGTCAGAATATAGGCAAAGAGAAAGAAATAGAAGGTCCTAAACAAAAGACCAACACTGATAGAGTTTTTAGTAGAATCTAGAATAGAAGCTGCATTAAAAAAGAATAATTAGAGTTTATAAAATAATGCATAATTGTGAGAATCAATCAGAGGAGGTTAAAAAGGATTGGTAAGAGATTGGATAAGCAATTCACAAAGAAACAATGAGAGGATATATGTATGTCTCCCAAATATGCAACAGAATCAGAAAACTAAGGATTTTTGCTTGGAAATGTTTACGTAAACATTTTTATACCCTAAGTAGACTGCAGAGAATTTTTCCTCGGGTAGATAGCAAATGTTGGAGGTGTGATGGGGAAGAAAGAGGTAATTGGAAATATATTTTCTGGGGGTGCAGTGAGTTGGTGGACTTTAAGGATTCCTTGCAGGGTGCACCGTCAGATATGCTGGGTGGGCAGATTGGTATGAGGAGGGAGATGATTTTTCTGAGCTACAATACAGAATCGGAATTGCCTAGACATGGTAAGGCTTGTGACTGGCAAAAAAGCAATTACTTGAAAATGGAAATCAAAATCTAAACGAGCTGTACTAGAAGTCGTGAATATAGTAACAGAGATAAAAACAACTGGAACGGAGATCTTTAGAAAAGGTAGGAGCAAACTACATAGGGAAAAAAATGGGAATTGTGGGAACAATGCATACAGGGGAGAAATGAGGTTTAAAAGAAGGCAGGACTTAAATGAGATTTGAAATGTTTGACTCAGTATGATTGGGTAGATTATAAGTGATGTATAATGTTTGCAATTGGGTGTGTGTCACTTTGGTTTGTGATAAATGCTTGCAGCTAGGATGGTGTTGGTGTGGTATGTTTTCATTTATATAATGTACGATTGCTTATGTCGTGTTCGTTTAATAAAGATGTTTCTTGTTTTAAAAAAGGGGCAGGAATTGAACAATTCATGTAATGTTGCTTAGGTTATATGATGTATAGCAATATATGTGAAGCATAATTGTTAATTTTCACTCGTTAATACAGTTTGATAATAAATGTAAATGCCTGTCTCAAGTGATTCAATAAAGGTGTTTAAAAAAAAATTGTTTGTCTGGAGTGGGGTGCTAACTATTTGAAAGTTGGAGAAGAATTTTTTTCCCAAATGTGACATAAATTCATGTTTTGCTTTTAATTTCAGTACTTTTTCAGTATTTCATGGATGTTCTTCGTCTTCCCTTGCTGCAGTCCTGACTATTGGGTATAGTCCGCGTCCCAGTCGGCCCGAATACCAGAGTATAAGGCTGACGTCGGTCATGGCGCCTTAGACTGACGTCAGTACGTCAGGGTACTAATGCGCATGACCGACGTCATTTCCCCAGTCTTTTTTGCCGCATGGTCCGATGCAGAAGCAATTTTGCGAGTGCAGGTTGGCGTTCTGAGATTTTCCGAAACCGGAGTTTCAGACCGAAAACAGAGTTGGCTAAGTAACCCGTTGGGAACATTTTGGTTTTTCTTGCCTCAGTATTTAACCGGATGTCAGAAAAAGTGAATAACTGTATTTCTTGTGGGAAGCAGATACCGCATAGGGATTATCATACATTGTGTATACCTTGTTTAGGGCCTGAGCACGGCGTTGTTGGTTGCCGCTCTTGTGCTAGATTTAACAAGCGCACTATTAAGAGGAGGCTTGATTGTGCTAGGTTAGTGTTTGGGAAGCGTTGCAATTATAATATGCCGTCGGGTGCTCCCGCGCCTGCTTCATCCAAGAAGCGCAAGGACAAAACAGTGAAGCCTAGGGGTGAGGAAGCGGCAGTCCCGGACGTCGGTCCTTTAGAAGGCTCAGGGGAGCCAGAGGTTTTGCCAGGAGTCTCTATGGAGTCTCAGGCAGATACTTTACTGTTACAGGATGTGCCCTCTCAGGAGGTAGGCCAGGCTGAGGGGCTTCTCAGGTAACTGTTCTTCCCTCTCTTCCCAAGGTAGTTAGGGCCTCTCCTTCTGTTGCCAAAGCTTCTTTTAGAGGTAGGCCAAGTTCAGCTTCTGTGGGGCTTCTCCTAGCATTTCGGGCTCTGTGCCTAAGAAACATATGCTTAAAATGGCAGAAGATTTGATTACTCTGATTAGAGGTTCTATGCCCCACCTGATAAGAGGCCTAGGGTGGAACAGGAGTTTGATAGTTTTGAACAGTGTTCACAGGCTTCAGAGTCTTCTGTGGAAGACTTGCAAGAGTTTCCTACTTATTCTGATTCTGATGTGGATGATTCCACTCCTTCAGCTTCTCCTCCTGAGGATTTTTCATTTTCAGAGACTCTTCACTCCATGAGGGAGCACTTTAAATGGGAAGGCCAAGATTACTCTGACTCCAGAAAAGGCTTAGGGAATTCTTGTTTTGCCCCAGCATAGGCCCTTAGCTATTCCTCCTGTGTTGAATGTGGTGGAGGATGTTTTGCAGAGGCTTCTCTGAACCCTGACTCCTTGCCTCCTGCTCCTGTTAAGCCTGATAGGTATTATAGGGTGCCCGAAGCTCATAAGTATTTGTTTAAGAGTCCCAGGGCGGACCCAGAAACTGTTTCTCAGGGGCCTAAAGGTGTTAAAGCTTCTGTGGTTAAAAATCCTGTACCCTCTGATAAGGAGGCAAGGGCTTTGGATAGGTGGGGTAAGAAAGTATATACTTCTTCCACTCTAGCCATGAGGGCGTTGAATTGTCAGTTTCATATGCTGAAATATCAAAATTATCTCCTTTCACAATTGAAATCTAAGGTGGATGCTTTGGCGGAAGGTATTGAGTGTAAAGAATTGCTGGATTTGGTTCATGTGTCTGAACAAGTGGGTAAGCATTCTTTGCAGTGTGGTTTTGATGCTGTTCAGGCCTCCTCGAGGGTGGCTGCTACTAGTTCTGTTCTTCGCAGACATGCCTGGTTGAAGGATCAGAATTTAGCTGAGCATGTTAAGACTAGGATTTTGGATGCTCCTTTACAGTCCGATGTGTTGTTTGGACCGCCTGTGGAAGCAGTTTTAAAGAAAATGGAGGACAAAGCTAAGTCTATGCAGACTGTTAAAGATTTTTTGCAGGTGCAGCCTCCGAAGTTTAGTAGAAATTGGCCTGCTAAGGGGTGGACATATCCTGCTTATGGTTCCCAGTCTAGGGGTAGGTCTAGGCGTGGTAGGGGCAGGGCTCAAGGTTCGTTTAGGCCTAGATCAGACAGTTCACCTGCTCAGACTTCTGGTGAGGGCAGGGGTCAGTCCTTTCGTAAGCAGAACCAATGACCTGCCTTTTCAGCTGCCAGTGGACTCTCGTCTGGCAGCTCCTTTGGGAGGAAGATTGTCTCTTTTCAAAGAAAATTGGGATTTAATCACTCAAGACAGATGGGTGCTGGATATTATTCATCACGGTTACAGATTTTATTTCCACACAATGCCCCCTTTCAAAGGCATGCCAGATGTTCCTCCTCCACAAAGAAAAGAGGCTCACAAGCAAGTTTCTCAGTTACTCCAGATAGGGGCCATTCAGCCAGTCCCTGTATCAGAAAGGGGCTTGGATTTTATTCTCGCCTGTTCCTAGTACCAAAGAAGGGGAACACGTGGAGACCAATTCTGGATTTATCTATCCTCAACACTTATCTGGACATTCCCAAGTTCAAGATGTTGACGTTACAGCAACTGTTACCTCTGCTGGGCAAGGATCACTGGATGGTAACTTTGGATCTCAAGGAAGCTTACCTTCATGTGCCTATAAGGCTAAGTTGCAGAAAGTATCTGCGGTTTGAACTGGAGATTTTCATTATCAGTTCTCTGCATTGCCCTTTGGCTTATCTACTGCCAGAGTATTCACAAAGGTTCTGGCTCCAGTGATAGCTTACTTCAGGCTTCAAGGCATTCAAATCTATCCTTACTTGGGCGACTGCCTGATTCTGGCTCAAGAAAAGGAACACCTTCTACAGCATCTGGAATATGTCATAGCAGTGCTAAGATGCCTAGGGTATTCTGTGACCGAAATAAAGTCCAGTCTAGTACCCTCTCAAGACATGTGCTTTCTGGGTGTGAGACTGAATACAGCAGCTCAGATGGCCTTTTTAACCCCGGACAAACAAAAGAGTCTGTCACTTTACTTCCATCAACTATCTCATCAGTCCGTGCTGACTGCAAGGACAGTCCTTCAAGCATTAGGGTTCATGGCATCTTGTATTCTGGTGCTTCCCAATGCCAAACTGCATATGAGGAAGCTGCAATGGTATCTCAAAATGTATGGACACAGCACTGCCAAGATTTGGACACTGTCATTCAAATAATACCTTGCCTTCAAAAGGAATTCTTGTGGTGGGCTCAGGAATGTCACCTAAACAAGGGACTCTCTGTGACCCGCCAGAGGCGAGTCAGATTTTAACGACAGATGCCTCGGACACTGCTTGGGGAGCTCATCTAAATGGAAAGTGGATACAAGACAAGTGGCCTGCCAGACTACAGCATCTACATATCAACATGAAGGAGATGTTAGCAGTCCAGTTTGCATTGATGGCGTTCAAGGAGTTACTTCTTCCAGGGCAGGTGTTGATTCTGACAGACAACACAACTGTCATGTGGTACATCAACAAGCAAGGGGGAACACATTCTTATCCTCTATGCAGGCAAGCAATGATTTTATGGGAGACTGCGTTAAGCCTGCAACTGACTCTTCAGGCAAGGTTTCTGCCAGGAGCACAGAACTCCCTAGCAGATGTATTAAGCAGACAAATCATGGATCCCCACGAGTGGAAACTGGATCTTCATGTATTTCAGAAATTGACAGTGTCATGGGGAACTCCAGACATAGATCTGTTCGCTTCTCCACTAAACCACCAGCTGCCAAAGTATTGCACAAAGGGGTTTCATCACACAGCTTGGAAAGTGGATGCTCTGTCTTTCAGTTGGAAAAACCTTCATGTCTATGCCTTTCCACCTCTACCTCTTCTTCCAAAGGTATTACTAAAGGTCAGACAAGACAGGCCAAGGATGATTTTGATAGCTCCAGATTGGCCTCGGCAACACTGGTACCCACTTCTAAGGAGTCTTGTAAAGAAGCCTCCATGGCCTTTACCTCTGATTCCTCATCTGTTATCTCAGAAGGACGGTCATCTGCTCAATGTCAAGCTTCAATCTCTTCATCTCACAGCTTGGCATATTCTGTGTTGAAGCACGGTAGGTCTCAGCTTCCTCAACAAGTTTTAAATGTGATTATGGAAGCTAGAAGGCCTAGTACTAGGAGAGTGTATGCAGAAAAATGGAAGAGATTTTTATTTTGGAGTACAGCAAAGAATTTGGAGATTTCAGAGCCTAATTTGAGTGTGGCTCTTCAATATCTTACTGAATTATTGGACAAAGGTTTGTCCTTCTCTTCCATAAAGATTCATGCTGCAGCAATTTCAGCTCACTATGATTGTGACCCACCTTTGTTTTCGCATCCTTTGTTCAAGCAGTTTCTTAGAGGGGCAAAGAATATAAGACCCCCACGTAGAGCTCCTACTCCTGCTTGGGATCTCAATTTTGTGTTGGAAAAACTTACTCTACAACCTTTTGAGCCTGCAGCTACTGCTGAATTGAAATATTTGTCATGGAAGACTGCTTTTCTGTTGGCTATTACTTCTGCAAGAAGGGTGTCTGAGTTGCAGGCCCTTATGGCAGTAGAGCCCATTTTGGTTTTCCATAAGGACAGGGTTTCATTACGTACTAATCCTTCCTTTATGCCGAAGGTGGTTTCTAGTGTGGCTTTAAACCAAACTATTCATTTGCCTACGTTTTTTGCAGATCCTCAAAATAAAGGGGAAAAGATTTTGCACACTTTAGATGTACACAGGCAATTGCGTTATTATTTGAGCAGGACTAAAGATTTTAGGCAGTCTCAGCAGTTACTTGTTTCTTTTGCTTTGAGTTCACAGGGCAAGCCTGTGTCAAAACAAACTATTTCTAGGTGGATTGGCTTTTGCATTGCATTTTGTTATTCCCATCATGGCAAAGAGGTTCCAGCTGGGATTAGGCCTCATTCCACTAGGGCTACTGCCACTTCAACAGCATTTCTAAGGGGGTGGCAACTAAGGATATTCTGGAAGCAGCTACTTGGAGTTCAGTGCATACTTTCTCTAGGCATTTTCACCTGCCTATATACTCTAAGACTAGAGCTGGTTTTGCCACAGCTGTTTTACAAGGCATGTTGTCAGCTCCTGCTACTTTATAATTTGCCAGCCTCCCTTACCTCTGCTTTGGGATTCTACCCAATAGTCAGGACTGCAGCAAGGGAAGACAAAGAACATAGTACAGAATTGAACCTACCATAAATGAAGATGTTCGAGGATTCCCTTGCTGCAGTCCAATTCCCTCCCTCCTTCCCTCTGTGTTTCAGGGTGGTTGTGTAGGTGAGTTTACATGCTTATATTTTTGTATATATATTACTGTATATATTGTACATGTTTATTGGTGCAGGTTGTTTTTGGGACTTGTCTTTTTGGGTCTTCTGACATCTGGGGCAAGAAAAGACTGAGGAAATGACGTCGGTCATGCGCATTAGTACCCTGACGTACTGACGTCAGTCTAAGGCGCCATGACCGACGTCAGCCTTATACTCTGGTATTCGGGCCGACTGGGACGCGGACTATACCCAATAGTCAGGACTGCAGCAAGGGAATCCTCGAACATCTACATTTATGGTAGGTACAAAACTGTACTTTTGTTAGCTTTAGATGTTCATGTTTTACTGTTGCAGTCATTACACTTGGGTTATCCTGCTGGCAGGCTACCTGCAGTCGGCCAGAATTCCAAAGTCTAGGTCCAGCGTTGGTTGCTGTCTCCTCTTCCCTGACGTCAGTGCGCCAGGGGTATAAAAGGTGCAGGCAATGCCATTTTCTCCAGTCTTTCTTACAGCGAGGTGCCTGAAGCAAAAGCAGTTCGCAAGTGCCAGTCGGCCGACTCCTGATATTTTCAAAAACAAATTTCAGATCCAAAGTCTTCATTAAAGCTAAGTACCTTGGGGAAACTTTTTTTTTCTTGCTCCAGACCGATGTCAGAAAAAGTTAACAATTGTATTTCTTGTGGGAAGCAAATACCTCATAAGGATTTTCATTCTTACTGTATTCCTTGCCTAGGCCCTGATCACAACGTTGCTAGCTGTCTGTTTTGTGCTAGATTTAACCAACGCACTATTAAGCGTCGGTATGATTTTGCCTTTCATTACTTTGGCCGAAGATTCAGTTATATAATGCCATCGGAACAGCCGAAGACCGGAGTTTATAAAAAGTGCAAGGAAAAAGAAAAGGACAGGCATCCGAGGTCCAAAACCGACGACAAGGCTTCTGTAAAGCCAGTTGTCGGTTCTCAGTGAGGCGCTGTCGCAGCCCCTGATGCCCCGCTACCTCAGAGCCACAGGCCGCTGCCAATTCCCACGTGGAGCCAGCTAGGCCTCTGGATGGTCAAGGTATTGGACACTCAGAAGCTATTCCCTCAGATGGGTCCGGAGCCGCTGAGCAGGCATTGGCTTCTGAGGGTGTTTTCAGACCTACACAGTTATATGTAAAGCCTACCTCAGCTTCCAAAGCAAAGACTAAAGCAGCTCTAAAGACAAAGAAACAAATACAGCATTCTCCTGGACCGATGCTCAAAATGGCCGAAGACCTAATTACCTTGATCAGGGGGTTCCCATCCCCCTACTGATAAGAGGCCTAGGCAACAGACAGAATATGAATCTTCAGATCAGGTTTCCATTTCCTCTGACTCCTCTTCTGAACAGGAATACTCTTCCTCCCTATGAGGATTTGATGCTGAGGAATCTATCCCTACAGCCTCTCCTCCTGAGGATTATTCTTTTGGGGAAACCCTGCATACCATGAGAGAGCACTTCCACTGGGAGAGCCAAGACTACTTTGAAATCAAAGAAAAAGCTTAGAGATTTTCTTTTACTACTTCAGCACAGGCCTCTTGCTATTCCCCCTGTGTTAGACATTGTAGATGATCTATTTTCAGAGTCCGGCCTATCTCCTGACTCTTTACCCCCTGCTCCTGTTAAACCAGACAGATACTACAGGGTTCCAGATTCACATAAATTTCTTTATACAAACCCTGCTGCTGACCCAGAAACTATTTCTCAGGGTCCCAAAGGGGTTAAGGCTTCTACTGCAAAAAAAATCTACCCCCTCTGAATAGGGATTCAAGGGCACTAGACAGATGGGGGGAAAAGGTTTACACTTCTGCAACTTTGGCTATGAGGGCTTTAAATTGTCAAGTTCATATGCTTAAATACCAGCAATATTTAATGTCACTGCTAAAACAGAAAATGTTGACAAATTCTGATTGTGCAGAAAATAAGGAAATGCAGGATTTATTGCATGGAACTGAACAAGTGGGAAAGCATACATTGCAATGTGGTTTTGATTCTCTGGAGGCCTCTTGCAGGGCCGCAGTTACAGGTTCTGTCATTAGGAGGCATGCTTGGTTAAAGGAACAAAATCTGCCTGATCATGTTAAAGAAAAATTACTAGATGCTCCATTACAGCATGATACTTTATTTGGTGTTAAAGCAGAGGTGGTGTTGAAGAAAATGGAGGATAAAGCGAAATCTCTGCAAACAGTAAAGGATTTCTTACAGGTACAGCCACCCAGATTTAGCAGGAACTGGCCTGCAAAAAATTGGTCCTTTCCAGTGTCAGGCCACAAAGAGCAGATACAGACACCCCAGAGGCAGATCCCAGCCCTAGGGCTCATACAGGCCTAAACAGTGGGGCTCTTCTACCTCCAAAAGCGGAGAAGACAAATCACAGCCATACAGGAAACAGTCCCAATGACTTTCCTCTGCCAGCACCAAGCACTTATTTGTTGGCAGCCCCTTAGGGGGAAAACTAGCACTTTTTTATCAAAAGTGGCACATAATCACCCAGGACAAATGGGTCTTGAATATAGTGTCCCAGGGGCTACAGGTTCCATTTTCACACCCTGCCAAGGGCAAAAGGCATGCCAGACCTGCCACACAATCAATGGGCAGAGGCACAAAAAAAGTTTCATCCCTCATGGACATGAGGGCCATTCAGTGTGTACCACAGCAGGAGCAGGGACAAGGATTTTACTCAAGACTTTTCTTGGTGCCCAGAAAGGACAAAGCCTGGAGACCAATACTGGACCTGTCCATTCTAAATACATTTCTGGACGTTCCAAAATTCAAAATGTTGACTCTGCAGCAGCTTCTGCCCATGCTGGGCAAGAAGGCTTGGCTTGTAACTTTGGACCCAAAAGAGGCATACCTGCATGTCCAAATCAGAAAATCTTGCAGAAAATCCTCAGATTCATAGCTGGCTCAATGCACTACCAATTCTCTGCACTGCCCTTTGGCTTATCTACTGCGCCCAGGGTCTTCACAAAATGCCTGGCACCAGTAATTGTATTTTGCAGACAGAGGAATTCAAATATATCCTTACTTGGACGATTGCCTTCAAGCAGAGAACAAAGACATTCTACTAAAGCATCTGGCGTTTGTAAAAAGATTATTAATTTGCTTAGGGTACACATTAAACGAAAAGAAATCAAAACTAGTACCCCCTCAAGAGATGAAGGCATAATTACACAGTAGTGCCCAGCTCACAACTGCCAGCAAGCTTCACTAGCCATAGGTTGGTTTAAAGGTCTGACAACTGTATGCCTACCTTTTCTATTACAAATTCTGTCTCATCAGTTTCAGTAGTCAACCTTTTCCATTCCAGTTATTAACTGTACATATATTTGATTTGTAAGATCTTACATGTATGTATGGCTTGTCATATTGCTTACTAGTAAATGTAAATGGTTGATGTGTTGTCGTATTTCGCCTTCATTCTTACCCGAATGGGTTTGGATCCAGTGCTCTAATCCGACTCGGCCTTTATACACAAGCTCAAGGTCTTCCACTAGCCGACAGAATTTGAGATTTGGAGCCGGTCTCCAGTCTTGGAGCCATTCTCCTCGACCCTAATTTCACCCATTCGTCAGTCTTCCAAGTGTCCAGCCCCCTTGAGTTGGTCTTCCAGGAGCCTATCCAACGATGACATTAAACGAGTGGTACAGACGCTAAGGACACCAGCACTGGTCAAATTATTATCGGGTCCAACCCCGAGGGTTTCGGATCCGACCACATCCTTCTCTTCTGCTCAGATTCCTCCTCTGATCTGACCTTGGAGTCGGAATGTCCTCAGCTGATTCTAGTGGAACCTTCGGATCCGAGACCTATTTGGATCTGATCGTTGCTCCGATGTCCCCTGCTGCATTGGAACTCGAGGTGTCTAGAAGCAACGCTCCATAGTCAGGTCCAGGGAGGCAAGTCGGATCTGACAGTTGTTTGATCTGACCTTGCCTCTCGGGACATCGATTCAGGTGAGCTCTGCTCCTAAATTGACCTCGGCCCATCATCCGTGATCCTGTGGGTTCCTTCGACCTCTTCGGATCCAGAGGTATCCTCAAATCAGGGACAAGGGGGGCTTTTGAGGTGATGAGAGTACTGTCTCCACAGGCAGTTCTGCTGTCCTCTCTAGACGTTCTTCCCACAAAAGCATCGGTGTCTCCCTCTATATCCTTGCTTCCACAGGGACAGAGAGATCCTAGGCCTTAGGATGCCCCACAGGGCACCCCCACTCTTCTGAAACCTCTCCAGAGTACCCCTCTGAGGAAGTCCCTCGGAAGAGGTTATGTAAGAGGAAGCATTTAACTCCTCAGGGGAGTCTATCACTTCTGATATGGACCTCGATGAAGCTGAAGGGTCCCCACGGTTGCCTCCTAATGATGTCTCCTTAGAAATACTTAGAGAGGCGGCTGGAAGTCCACCAACCCTTCGGCAGAGCATTCCGTGTACCTGAAAGCTTTTGAATCTCACCCTTCCTCCACTTGATCGTCTCCACCTTTTGAAGAGCTTATGGATCTAGTTTCTCTGAGGGTGTGGGGGTCTCCAGATTCAGTGGAACCTGTTCGTAGGAGGCCAAATAAGTTCATGTCCCCCTTGGACAAAACCTTTTTAACTAAGGGAATCGTGGTGGTGGCAGCCACCAAGAAGGAACCGTCAGACATTTGTTGATCCACTGAACAAGGAGTCTTGTACGATGGACAGATACAGAAAGCGCATTTTTTCTTCAGCGACTTTTGCCCTCAGATCGCTGAATTTACCTAACCCAATTTACTAGATTACAGAGAGGACTCCGGAAGGAGTTGGGAGATGCTCTCCAAGGTTCAGTAGCTGCAGCAGTTTCCCATTGCTTCCTCTCAGCTCTCTTCCTTAAATTCAGTTGTCCACTCCTCCACGAGAGTGATTTCTTATACAGCGGATGGAGTGAGTAGAGCAGCGGATTCAGGAATTTCCCTAAGGAGACATTCTTGGATGCGCTTGTTTGACTTCGCTGAGCCCTTTAAATCTTCCTTTGTAAATGCCCCGTTTGATGGCTTGTCTCTGTCCTGGCCCAAAGTCAAGGGCACACTAACCAGGTTTGAACAAGAAGGAAAGACTCTGTTTGCCGTAGGAGTCCATTTTTCCCTACTTACCAGACCATATCCCAGAGGTCAGAAAGGAAGTGGAAAAATGTTGTTTTGATAATCTCAGAGAACTGTCCTGGACGCACACGGTGAATCTTCCCCCAGGGGCAGAAGGGGAAGTAGTAGTGGAGGCCACTGACCACGTGGCAGAGGGGGTCCGTAGAATCAGGGCGACAGCGGATCTTTCTTTGGTAAGCCATTACAGCACTCCTGAAGGGAGGCCCACCTGTTCATCTCTGGAGGCAGTCAGGGGCCCCTTATCTTTGTACCTGGAATCCTGACAACAAGTAAAAGACAAATGGGTACAAAGCATCATATCCAGAGGTTACTCCATACCCTTTTCCTTCCCTGTCCCAAACATAAAAAAAAATCCCAGATGTTCCACCCAGTCAAAGGGAACAGGCAACGTTAGAAATTCAAAAGTTGCTAGACAGGAGTCATCCAAACAGACCCCCACAGACCAAATAGGATCCGGAACTTACTCAACATTCTTTTTAGTTCCAAGGAAAACAGGGGACTGGATCTCAGCAATCTAAACAAATCAGTAAGAAAGTCCAAGTTCTGGATGGTAACATTGCAGTCAATACTTCCTTTTGTAGGACAAGACGATTAGATGTGTTTGGACCTCCAGGATACGTACTACCACATAAAAAGGGACAGGTGATCCTAGACACATCTGCGCTTTCAGTTGGGAGCCAGTCACAACCAGTTTTCTGCCCTTTGACCTCACCACAGCCCCCAGAGTGTTAAGCAAATGTATGGCAGTAGTCGCGGCTCACTTGAGGTGCCTAGGATTCCGGGTGTTTCCATACTTAGACGACTGGCTCCTAACCACCACCACCAAGCATTCCCTAATAAAAACAAGCGACACCATCTTGCAGCTCTGCTCCTGCCTAGGAATTACAATAAACTGCAAGAAAAATGCCTTGCTGGCTTCTCAGCATGTTGTATTTTTAGGAGCAGAATTGGATTCAACAAATATGATGGCCAGACTTCCTCCAGAAAGAGTTCAGGTTCTACAATGTCAGGTTCTAAACCTTCTCGCACAGAAAAAGAGCAAGCAAGGATAATCCTTAAAGTCTTGGGGACTGTGGCAGCAGCAATAACCTTGATCCCCTTAGTACGTCTACACATGAGAATTCTGCTGTGGCTACTGTCCACTCAGTGGTCGATGCAGGAATTGCCGATGTCCCACGAAATAATGACAGCAGAAACTTGCAAAGACCACCTTCGTGGGTGGCTTTACTACACACATGTGATGCTAGGGCGACCATTTGTACTTACCCAACCATTGGCCACAGTGAGCATGGACACCTCTCAAATAGGATGGGGGGGGTCATTATTTGGGAAAGACGGTCTAAGGGACCTGACAGGATCACGAGGCCTATTTGCACATCAGTGTCCTGGAGATGAGAGCAGTGCTTCTAGCTTTGCAAGCATTTCAGGACTCTTCTTCCGCTGGGAACTATTGCAATACAGACAGTATGTTAGTTGTATGGTACATAAACAAGGAGGAACCAGGTCTTACCCCCTTTGTCTAGAGGCTCTGAGAGTATGGCAGTAGGTGACCTCCTCCCAACGTTTTCTGGTAGCAATGTACATCATGGGGAAATCCAGCGTGATAGCAGACCCTCAGCAGAGCAATTCTGATGCCCCACGAGTAGTCCCTAAAACAGGAGGTAGCGGGAAAAAATTTCTGCAAATGGGGCCAGCCTTGCTGCAACCTTTTTGCGACATCTGTGAATGCCAAATGCAGCAGCTACTTTGCCCTTATCCACCCTCCAGGGGAGTCACCAGGGGATGCACGTGTTCATGACTGGCCCTTGGGTCTTCTCTGCACCTTTCCTCCCTTTCCATTAATACCCAGAGTTCTTTAGAAAGCCAGTTGCTTGGGAAGGGACTTGATGCTCATCGCCCCATACTGGCCTCATCAAACCTGGTTCTCCTTCCTGTGGCCTCATCTTTGGGAGTAGCCTTGGATTCTGGGCCAAGTTCCAGACCTTTTGACTCGTTTGTCAGGAACGCTCCTCCCTTCCCATTAGACCCTCATTGACAACTTGGCTGCTCCGATTCCAACCATATCCATTTTCCTAATCTCTCCATCAGTTAAACACATCCTAATCTCTTCTCATAAGGCTTCAACGAGAAAGATAAGTAGAAGCAAATGAAAAAGTTTCTCATTATGGGCTTCTTGTAATCACATTGATCCCTTTACTGCCTAAGCTAATTCCATTCTAGAATTCCTAGCAAAATTTTTCAATGAGGGTTTAGCTGCGGCTACCATTAGAGTTCAACTAGCAGCGATATCTAGTTTTCATACAGGTGAATCTGGCCTCAACGTCATGTCTCGTACGCTATGCAAAGCTGTTCTTAAAGGTACTTTATTACTTTGACCACCTGTCAGAGACTCCCCAACAGCATGGAACTTAAATTTCGTCCTATCTCGTTTAATTTTTCCCCCTTTTGAGCCAGCATCATCTTGCGAACTCAAGTTTTTAACATGGAAAGCTATTCTCTTGATAGCAGTTACCTCTGCTTAGAAGAGTGTCAGAGTTGCAAGCCTTGTCAATAAAGCCCCTACTTGCTTTCCCATAGAGATAGGTCTCCTTACGAACAAACCCTTCCTTTTTGCCAAAAGTATGTTCAGAGTCAAATTTGAACCAATATATAGAGCTACCAGTCTTTTACCAAACGGGAATAAGGCAGAATACATGTTATATCAACGGGATGTGCATAGGCAGTTACTTTTCTACTTACACAGGACTAAGAACTTCCGAAAATCTGACCAGATTTTTATATCTTTTTCAGATTTAAAGAATGGTACTTCAGTCTCTAAAGTGACACTTTCAAAATGGCTTTCAGATTGCATAACCTTCATCTGTAAATCTCAAAACAGAGATCTTCCCCATAGAATTAAAGCCCACTCTACAAGAGCCATTGCAACCTCTTCCTCTTTTCTGGCTAGCCTACCAATTGATACCATTTATGCTGAGGCAACATGGGCAAGACCACATACCTTTATCATTCATTACAAAGTCAGTTTGGCCTCTAGGAACAGGGCCTCTTTTGGTTCCATAATTCTGAAGAATATTCTCCCTTGAGACACCCAAGAAAGATGGTGCTAGGGACACTGTCCCATCCTGGTAAGAATGAAGGTGAGATAGGACAACAACACACACACAAGTTATGTACTCACCATAACGTTCCATGTGTGTTGTCAATCTTTGACTTCATTCTTACATCCCACCCTTCTTCTCCCGGCCATGTTTACTCCTGGAAGACCGAGTTGGAACAATTGGATATCATTATTTTCTGGCCTTCTTTACTTCACTCTGAATTATTAAGCTGCCTTTATTTTTATTACTCTTATTATAACTGCAAACAAGATCTGGGGAGCTTTCTTAGTACATGCTGGGATAGGGTTTAGCCACAAGCTAGTGGAAGACCTTGAGCTTGTGTATAAAGGCCGAGTCGGAGACGAGGATCGGATCCGAACCCATCCTAGTAAGAATGATGGTGAAGATGGACAACACACATGGTTTTGTTGCATTATACTGTAAACCGGGCTGAACCTGTAATTGGTCATTGTTTGATCAGTGTTCTATCCTAGTAAACAAGTAAACTGTCAATTAGTTTATTTACAGTGTCAGAATGGGAGGTGGTGTCAGTTCCTTGGCCAGAAACTGGCTGTGTGGACTGAGTGACCAAAATCAAGCGTCTGTGACTTCCCCAAGAAATTTACTAAGTTAAGTAGACAATGCTCTCCCTTAAAAAAAAAAAAAAAAAAAAAAAAAAGTGATGAGGGTCTAGGTGTATCAAATTTTTGGTATTGCAGTTTATGAAATCAGATATAATGTGATGCTAATCATTAGATTATGATGGGGTTACATCATGCCAAGGATATGATGACTGGAAGTCATTCATAGCTTTAGAGCACCTTTCACATGCCCTAACCACTGAATGACTCATGGAGAGCTGTATAAAATCAGTAGTTAGAGAGCCAAACCTTCAGAACTTTATTGCCATTGAAATGTAGTCTTGCAACTTTGGGTCATCTGCAGTCAGCTAGCATTTCACGCAGGCTAGGTGGATATGTACCCTTCTTGGGAAAACCTATTTTTTTTATTTTCCGAGGAAAAGGTTAATTTTTTCTCAATGAAAAATTATAAAGACTAGGAAATGTATTTTAGTGGTTGTCACTAAAAATTTTAAAGGTTATTTTGTGCAAGTTACTTGCTTGGGGGAAACTGTCACTTTTTGTGTAAAATCTTTACTTTTTTATGGAGAAGTGCAGGTAGAGGAATGGACTAGTGGATGTGGAAGTTAGCACCGAGTGTTTTACCTCAAAACTGTATTTTTCCTGTCAGCAGGTTCATTGACTCTTTCACGTTCCTTTACCCACTTATCAGGATCTTCAGTTATTCAATCCCCATCTGCAAGAAGAAGAAACTTTCGGTCTTTGGTAGTCAGGCTGGCTTCCTTACTGCCTTGTGCACTAATGAGTCAGTGCTGTGAGCAATCTGGATACCTGTCACTACTCGTCTACTGTCAGTCTCACTGTCATTGCTCATAAACAATCCACTTAGGACTGGGAGTTAGCCATGTCCTCGACTGCTGCTGTTGGTTTGTCCTTTTTGAGCAAGGGAGAGACATTCTTAGTCTCAAGTGTGGGAGTGGACTATGTTCTACTGTAAAGCCAACCTTCAGTGACTGATTCCCAGGAAAGAGCCTTGTGCTTGACTCAGTCTTTTTTAGTTAGCCTCCCGAAAAGAGAAAACAAAGTTTGACATTTTTTCTTTCCTATTCCAGAGAGGATGGACAAGGAATATTGGCTGGATTTTGCAAAGGGCTTATTTCAAGCTTTTTATTTATTTATGTATTTTAATTCTGCGCTCCCACTGAATACTGAAAGAAAAAATGTCTTCTCCTTCAGATTCTGATTCCCAGACTGATAATGAATTAGATTGGGATGTGTTTTTTTTTTTTTTTTTTCTCTCTCCTAATACCCATGCACAAGAGGAGAAGTTAGGTTCTGAGGAAAATGTTTCTTCATATTTTACCCATGAAGAATTGTCTTTTTCTGAAACTGTAGCCAAAATGAAAGAGCCATTTTAGTGGGAACAAAATGAAATTCCAGCATCTCTGCAAAGTTTTATGACTTATTACAGCTGGATTTTCGTCAGCATGCAGCTTTTTCTCCAGTTTTACTAGCTTTTGAGGATTTTTGTTTAACATTTTGCAGTATGCTGGACAGCTTCCTGCCCCTAAAACCCATGATAGATAAATTCCCCAGACTCAACCATTTTCTAATCCCAAATCAGATTCTGCAGTTATTTCATTGTGGCCAAATATATTGTGAATACTAACCCTTTTCACCCTGACAAGGATGTGAAAGCTATCGTTAGGTTTACTTCAGCCTTCCAAATTATCAGGCTCTCATATTTTCTTCTTTGGTAGATATGCAAAAGTTAACTGCTAGTCTTCCCTCTTCAGATGTTAAGGCTCCACTGACCTGTTTTACTACTTTCTCTCAGGTAACCCAAGCACTGTTGGAAGTGTGCTTCTGACTTTGCTGATGCTGCATCCAGATCAACTGCTTATAGAGGATCAGCAATGAGGATATTTACTTGGTCATGTGGTCAGAGTACACCAGAAGATGTTAAAAGCTGCAATATTGAATGCTTCCCTGGATAGAGATGTTTCATTTAACCCTTGTCTGCTGAGGTTTTTAAAAGATTTAATGAAAGAGGGAGAGTTAATTTAGGTAGTCACTCAGATTTTTCAGTCCTCCTTGCCAAAGTTTCATGAGAATTTTCATTCCTTTTTTCAGGATTATACTGTAGGAAACAAAGTAAACAGTGTGAGCCTCCCATAGCCAAGGACAACCCAAAAGGATAGGCTATTTGCCCTTTCAGATATTTTCCCCTTCACACTCTGACAACACCAAGTCATTCCCCAAGTCTAGGTCTTCTCTTTACCTCATTGACTTCAGATAACTTTAGACATGGGTCTTGAGAATCATTTAGAAATGGTACAGTTGACTGTAGGAATTTCATCTTTTCCGACATACCAGACTTCCATGTTTCCTCCAGTCCTGGATCATAAGCAGTCTCTATTGTGTCATAGAGCTAGTCCCCTCAGAACTGATGGAATGATTTTATTCAAGAGCAAAGCACAAAACGCTACAGTGAGTCCCTATGAATCCCTATCAGGGATTGGTATCAGGACGTAGAGTAAGGGATAGCGGAATCTTAAGTGAAAGAACAACTCTGGAAGAATTTTTAGTTGAATCTAGACCAGAAGCTGCTGTTAAAAAGGATTAATTAGTAGAGTATGTAAAATACTGAATAATAACTATAGGAATCAATCAGAGGAGGTTAAAAAAGATTGGAAAGAGACATTCAATAAGCAACTCACAAGGAAGCAATGAGAGAACGTATGTATGACTCCAAAATGTGCAAAATGTGTAGACGTTATAGGATTTTTGCTTGGAAATGTTTGTATAGGTATTTTTATACTCCAAGCAGCCTCCAAAGATTTGTTCCACAGGTAGATGGCAAGTCTTGAATGTGTGATGAGGAAGAAAGAGGTAACTGGGAACGTATGTTTTGGGAGTGCAATGAGTTGACCGATTTAAAAATTCCCTACAGAGTACTGTCAGAAATATTGGGTGAGGAAATGTGTGTAACGAGGGAAATTATTTTTTTGAGCTGAGATATAGGATCTGAATTGCATAGGCATATTAAGGCCTTGATAAGTTTAATTCTGGTGAAAGCCAAAAAAAAAAACACTTGAAATGGAAATAGAAATCTAAACCAACTGTATTTGAAGTAGTGAATGTTGTAACATTGATTGAAGAACTGGAAGTAGGATCTTTAGTAAAGGGCAGAAGCAAATTACATAGAAAAAAATGGAAATTGTGGGAACAGTATATGCATTTGGAGGAGGAGTGAGGTTTAAGGGAGGGCAGGAATTGATCAATTTATATAGTGTTGGATTGATGATAGTGTAAAAGCATATATATGTGATGTATATTGTTTGTAGTTCTGAACTTGTCTTAAGTGATAGTTCAGTAAAGGTGTTTAAAAAAATCAATTATGCAGACTCCATATTTGCCTCAAACAGTGGCTCTCCCTTCATCAACTAGCCAAGGGCAGTTGCTTCAAGCCTCCTCACAGGAGTGATTAACTCTGTTTTGTGTTTGACACTCCCCAATCAGAACTTCATCTGACTGAGTGATACAATTGCAGTACCTTTTATGTACCTGTTTTCCGAGGATGTGCTAGAAAATCCTACATGGTGAAAGTGTAAAAGATTTTCTGGTCTGTGCCAAAGGAACAACTAGGATCCATCTAAAGCCCAAACTTCCCAGGTCCTTCAGTATTTATATAAGGTATAATCCTCTGGCCTTTCTTACTCCCGTCTTGGATTTCAGGTGGTAGTTTCAGTTCGTGTTTAGCTTTGATCGTCTTGATGGTAGGTTTTAGTTCATTGTCAGCAGTTGAGGGGCTGAATGAGTTTGCTCCCTGTCCTGGGGGGGGGAGGGGCAGCCCACATAAAATAGAATCATCTCAGCAGAGGCCAGAATGAGTACTAACACCTGTGTTGAGGTTTGGACTTGTGGCAGGGTGTGTTAGGTGGGTTTACACACAGTGTGATACATGTTGATGCAGTTGCACACCATCATCATGGAGGGGAGAATCGCACATTCACTTGCATACACTGTTGAAACATGCCACCATGTAAATATATGCAGTTACTCACCTGCAGTCAAAGCAGAAGAATTGGAGGACAAGTGCTGCGTTTTGAGAGTGAGTAGCATTAAGACCTGCATAGGAGAGCTAAAGTGATAGAATGTCAGAAAATTAGGAGCCTGGATGAGTGATTGTGTGTGTGTGTGTGGTGTGTGTGTGGTGTGTGTGTGGTGTGTGTGTGGTGTGTGTGTGTGATCCATTCCGAAAACCATGAAAATATTACTTTAGATGTCAGATGCTCATTTCCCCTTTATATCATACAGTTTGTCCATGGCATGGGGATGTCTGAAAACTCTGGATGTCAGGCCATATGACTGGACAAAAAAAAACTTGCCAGTGAATAATACACTGCACACAAAGATGATCTAAATATTTTTAATAACAGCATATTATTCACTGGCAAGTGTTTTTTTTGTGGTTTATTGTGGTTTATCCATATGATTGGACATTCTGCCCGCGGTATAATACCATATGTGATGAATCATATTGAGCTGTGATCTTGATTATGCTTTTTTTTGTTGCTGTTGTTGCTGCAGTCCTTGCAGGGATCATTAGTCTCTTGGCCTCGTCCATCCAGTTGACCTATTCTTTCCCCTTTGAGGCTAAATATGTACAGCTACTGCTTTCCTCCTGGGGCAGAGGGTCTAGTGATTAATTGATGCCACCATTTTATTTGGAGTGTTAGAATTTTCTTCTGCTTAAGTCCCAGTCATTCCTACTATGTATGCTTGTTAGCACACTAAGGGTTTGGCAAGCAGTGGGCCTTTGTGAAGGCATGTAATCCACTTCTGCAAGTGATATAATGTCTCAGAAGACCCTTTTCCCTCTTGAAGCAGGTGCTGCAATCTACTGTGAATTCTAACACAAAAATTGTACTCCACACATATACATCCTAATCTTCACCAGTGTTGATCAGAATGCCATTATAACTCAGTATTGCAGTAATACTTACTGATGAAACTTTAGTTGCAGGAGTCCTATCAAACAGTCCAAATTCTAGATCTCACGTCCTTCTCCCTCCATATCCCACAGACATCCACTCCTTAGGGAATCAGCATGTTTCCCTGTCTACAGTTGGTGTCCACCTGTGCTATTTTAGATCTTTCTTGCCTTAGTACATGTTTGGTTCTGTAGCATCCATAGTCTGGCACTGTTCAGCCTGTTCCCGACCTCAGTCCAAGTAAACATCTTTTTTGTGTACGAGTGCTTTATTTGGCGAAACTGAGAATTTCATTTCTTAGAGTGGTTGAATGACCAATCATATTTTTGGCTTTATCCATTGTTAAAAAGACGGCAGGTGCGCTTTTGATAGGCAAATTCCACTTAAAGATTTTTATTCTTGGTGTATTCAGCCTGTGTCAAGAGCACAGTAATGAAAGCTGTAGCATTTGCCAGGGCTTTACTCCTAAAACACTTTTGCAGGGAATGCTCACTCCCTTTTTCTGTTTAGATGGGAAAAGGCTCAAAACATTGATTCATACTGCTGTGGCAGTTTCCCTTTTGTACACAACATCGGACGTCCTTCCAGGATACAAATGGAGAAGGTAATCTGGGACTCTGGAGATGTGACTACAGGGTCAGATGTCCCTGCTTGGCTTGAGAATGCAAGTCCTGGCCACACATCTCATGTAATTGAAAAAGCCTGACAAAAGCCGCTTTTGCGGCCACCATGCCTGCAGGTAAAGGGATGTCCCACTCAGCTGAATGCCCTGTTACTTAATTCAGACTGGACACCCTACTCATGGACATCCATTGTCAAAGATCATTTCACAGTTTCTGAAGTGAGTAAACTGTTGAGTTTTAGCCAGCATACCTGGAGAAAACCACGCATATACTGGTATAACAATACAGACCCCACAAAGGGCAACTGACCAAAGGTAAGTCCGGTTTGAACCTTGGTACTGAGTCCATTCTTAACCATTGAGCTGCCCAGACTGTGTTGGGATGCTGCCACTGATATTAACATCCACAGTTGACTTGTGTTTTCTTGGATGAAAGCTTTCTAGAACATTCATATGAGGGGTTTATTTTTGTTTTTTTAGTCCATTGCACCAGCTGCTATATATTCTGTTTTAATAAGAGGAGGACGTAAGATTGAAAACCAAAGACAGAATCCAAAGTTTTGACTGATTCCATGTTTGCTTCTGTTAGGCATAAGAAAGAAAAGAAGAAGGACAAAGACAGAGAGAGGACCAGAGATGAAAGAGAGAGGTCAACAAGCAAGAAAAAGAAAAGTAAAGACAAAGAAAAGGACCGGGAGCGAAAATCTGATAGTGACAAGGGAGATGTGAAAGTAAGTAGTGGTTTATACTGACTTTTTTTTATCAGTTGATATAATTAGGAAAGGTACTGTTGCTGTTGTATGTAAAATTTGTCTACCTCAGATAAAACAGTAAGCTCGAAATGTGTTATTAAAAGTATGGAGAATATAGCTTAGTTTTTTCATGAAACTCCAGTCATTTAATGAAGGGCATGTTGTTTTCTGGTGGTTGTCTGAATCTTATTCTGGACCTTCTATCTTCTAGTTGAGGTAAAGCTATAGTTAAATCTTTTAAGTTTGAAGAAACTGTAAGTTATTTTCTAGTGCATTTATTGAAATATTTTGAACAAATCTGAATTTGGAAGACACGTGGATAGGAAATTGTATGGCTTGCTATATATTTCAGCAAACCTGACGTTTTTGTGTTCATTAGCAAAGATAGCTGTGGTTGCAGGTAATGTACAGATAGTGTAAGTAAAGTACTAAATACGTGTGATTTAAAGGCTTGATTGTAGTAGAGCTCTTCATCTGGAATTGTACTTTTATAAGTTTCATCCACCCTGTAGCCTGTATTTCAGAGCAAATGTGTCTGCCAAGGCTGGGTTAAAAGGAAGTGGGGCATTTGCCCTGGGAAGCCCTGTTCTAGGGGCCCCTGCACTGATGTTTAATATGTAGCTCTGATGTTATCCTTTTCATTCTTCCTCATCGTATGGGTCACGGATCCGACTCAGCCACATATCACAGATTTACAGATCCAACTCTCGAGCTGCCCCCACTATCATAATGCCCCAACCAGCCTGCAGTATCTCAGATCTCATTTCCTGCCATCTCGTATGGACACAGATTGTCTCTCAAGAACTTTTCTTTATTGCAAGTGTTTTATTACTAGTTATTACTTGAGAAAACTTGTATTCAATTTTTTCTGAGTTCCTCCCTTCCTTTTGACAAGTTTTTAGGGTGTTTTTCTTAGTTAGATCTTACTGTCATTCTCTACTACCTTTTTGGTAGTCTGTTTGCATACCATTGTTGGTACCAGTCTTTACTTGTGCTCCTACCTTTTCCTACCCTTTATAGGGTACTCTTACTACAGTTGCTGATAGTTTTACTTTTATTAACTTTTTTATGTCCTTTCCCTCTCTCATTTTGTTGGTTTTGGCTGAGAGACCAGCCGGCTTTAAAAAATGCATTTCCTGTGGGCACAAAATTGCAAATTCTGATGCCCACAGGGATTGCATTTATTGCCTAGGAGCAGCACACCTGAATACTTATTGCTCTGTTTGTGACCCATTTAACTCTGGAGCAATTTCTGATAGACAAAATAATTTGGGATTGTTGTCTCCATCTTCATCTTCATCAAGGGCTCAAACCCCCAGTAAACATTCAAAAACTTATTTGGAGTCTTGAAAGAGACCTCTGCTTCCACCATGGCTTTGTCGGATCCTCCTCATAGGAGCCGAAGAACTTTGGATCTGATTTCTTCAGAGCTTAAAAGAAAGCCATTGGATCCTAAATTCTGCAGTCCGACTGTCATACTAGTAAAATCTTCCAAGCAGCACTCTGATCCAAAAACCTCGGATCCAACCATTACTTCATCGGTCTCCTCAAACCTGCTCACCCTGGGTTCACACTTGACTCTGTATCTCCTCTACTTCATTCCCCATTTCTACAAATGACACCGAGGAGATAATGGAGACCACAGTCCACTGCCTCATCCATTAGATACTCCTGAAGTCTTTCCAAGACTGACCTGGGTAGGATGATGAGGCAATTCCTCAAAGCTCCGATTTAGATATTGATTCTCCAGCTCCCATCGTATTGGTGTGAGCCTTCCCTCCACTTCCCATGGAGTGATTTCTCCTTCTCCAGTCCATCCCATGGCTTCAGACTCCTCAGATCTAAGAGCCGCAAGAGGGTCAGTGTCTGATCTAAAAACCACTAAGTCTTCAATCTTGACAGTTTCCCTGACATGTTCTGCTTCTATTCCCGTCAGTCTCAGAGCTGAAGCTCTGGGTTGGATCCGGGGGACCAGGGTTTGCTCCAGTGCTGGAGCTATCCTTTCCTCTTGGAGCTTCAGCACTAGATAGCATGGGTACAGCTTCCTCCTCAAGGCATGGATCCTGGCATGGTCGAGCCTTGGCTGCTTCAGAGGTTTTGGCCCCAGTATGGCCTGCCATGGTTTCTGCCTGTCCATTTGCATTCAAGGTAGTAGAGAGGGCTTTATCTCGTCGAAGATATCCAATCTTTATCTCTCCCTTGGATCCTACATCTATTCCTCCAGTGGGTCCAATCTCTGACCCCATTAGACCTACCCCACAGGGGACAGCTGGTACCAACTAGCATCCAAACGGTTTCCCTCAAGGAACTTCCCCTCTCTTCAAATACCTCCCCAGCACATCTCACTGAGGAGGTTCCCCGCAAGAGAACATATAAAAGGAAGCACATAGATTCCCCAATGGAATCTCTCCCAGGGGATACTGACAGAAATTTAAGGATATAATTGGTATGGTAGTCGAGAAAAGCTGGCTTTATTTGCAGACAATATTATTTGTACTAGATAAATCCAGAAAAGGACATCTCAGTGTTGTGGGACATTGAGATAGTTTTAAATCTTTTCAGGATATAAAATTAATGAAGACAAAACAAGGCTATAACTGTAAACTACATACTAGCACATGAATTGGTTCAGCACTAGCCCATATTTTTGGAGACAGAAAATAAAACATTTAGGAGTATGGATTAAAAAAGGTTTCTGTTGGCAGATTAGGATAAGTGGTTAGAGACTAAACAGAAGATGACACAAAAGTTGAGAAACTGGAAGCTGCTGTTTATGGATAGCAAGGTATAAGCCATGAAAATGTTTTTATTCCCTGTAGTTTTATGTACAGGTGAAGCATATTTTTATCAACCAGAGAAAAAGTCATAGATAGTAATTAATGAGTTGGGGGAAGAGGGCAAAGGTCAAGTGGGATAAGTTGATCCTTTCCGTAGAACAAGGTGGTTTAGGATTATCTCATTTGAAGGGATATTTTAGAGCTGCACAGTTAAGGATCATCATACATTAAACAGATGGAGAAGAATTCTTTTTTTGAAGGTATACATAGAGAAGACTAAGGATATCAGAAACTCGGGCCATCTGTTTCCTTACAAAAAACACACTTGGATTTACTAGTTTCTAAGCAAATTATTTCTGGATTTCCACATCCTTTTCCTTTTGTTACTGTCTTCGTGACCACAGCAGTTAACTCTCTTCATGAAAAGCAGCTTCCCACCTCTTTCAAGGCTTATTCCTATAGGGCTGTAGTTTCTTCTGGAGCTTTTTTCAATGGGTTGGATCCTAGAACTGTCCTTGATGCGTCTGCGTGGTATTCCTTTCACACATTTCTTTATATATGTTGGCCATGATGTTCTTCGTGTTTCACTGTTGCAGTCATCACACTTGGGTTATCCTGGGGTAGCCCTCAGTCGGCCCGAATACCATTCATTGTTCTTGACAGCGAGAGCAGGTTTTGCTTGCTCATATCTTTTAGACTTGTTTGGACTGTGGTTCTACCTCTTCCTTCACCTCCATTTCTTCTTATCAGCTTTAGTACTCTCCCATTTGTCAGAAATACTTCCAGCAGTGATCTGTAAAGGAAGTAGCACAGTTATGTAAGAACTTCCCATAACAGCAGATGTCCTACTGATCCCACTCTCCTCTGGCAGAGGTTGATCTTTTTCCTTTCCTTCTCTTTGCAGGTCTTGTGCATATGTAAATGGTTACATTTCCTTCTGCTTCATTTTTTTTGATCTGGGGAAAGCAAGTTGCCAGGTAATTCATACTCGTATGTCCCTTATGTACCTCTCGCCTATGGGTTTACATCATGCATCGGATGTATGGTATAAAGAAGGCACCCAGGTTTTGGTATGCTGGCAAGGATGTATGGTTGTCCTTGACAGGATGTCCCATCAGTTATTAATACTGCAGCAGTAATAAGTATGACATCTATTAATATGGTATGTTTGCACAGCTGTACTTCCTTTAATTTATTCAGTTTGCTTAAAACGTTAACAAAACATGACAGTATGTGAATTGGGTGGTCTTGATAAGTGTAAACTTCAGGCTGAAAGAAATCTGTACATTGCTTTATAAGTCAGCTTTAGGCAATAGTAGTGATGTTGACACAAAAGTCAAATTAGTGTTTATTGGCAGGGCTCTTTAATTGCAGTAAATAAATGGCAGATTAATGCTGTGTCTGTGTGTGTGGTGTATCCACATAAACATTTGCAAGGGAAAAGAGAGAAGTTTGTGATAGTAACATGTTTTAACACATTTACTACAACCCAGCTACGTAGGTTTAAATATGTATCTTGAATGTCATCTTACCTGGTGGTGTCTACATTCAGCGAACTACTGATGTTATGTGGTCCTATCTCACCTACATTCCTTACTCACGGGTTCAGAGCCGATTCTCAGCTCCGACTCGGCCAAATTTCTCTAGCACGAAATCTCTAATTGGCTGGGCTAACCCGGTATCCCAAGATGCACCTCGCCCTAGCCCCAGATCTCATTTGCCGCTCGTAGAGTTAGGACATGGTCTCGCTTGGCTGTGGCTAAGTATCCTTTCAAATACTTTTTCTAAGTATTTTAGTAGTCTGTTATTTTACAAAAGCTATTTTAATAGCTAGTTTTCTCCTTGTCTAAGTTTCATTGTGAGTGTTAATGAGATTGGGTGTTTGTGGTTATCCCTTTGTTTGGCGGGCTAGGCCCATTTAAGTTAGAGGACCTAGTCCTCTCCTATGTTGTTTTTCCTGGTGTTAAAACTGTAGTTGAATTTGTTCTTGTCTTTCCCTGCTACTCCAAGAAATGTTTGATTTAGAGTTCCTTGGCCGTTAGTGGTGTTTGTTTTCCCGCCTTCCTCTTGTGTCGTTGTCGGTTGACAATGTGCTGTTATTTTTTACCATGTCTAAAGACCAGAAGGAGCATAAACCCTCCGGGTTTAAAAAGTGTACTAAATGTGGCTACAAAATGTCTATAATGGATGGCCATGCCATCTGTGTGTATTGTCTTGGTGCTATTCACCTGCAGGAGTCCTGCAGTTTCTGCCACGCTTTTAGCGCAAGGGTACTGCAGGAAAGAAAAAATAAACTGATTTTTGAAGGACCTGATTAAGCCCTCTTTTGAGGAGTCCATAGACTCTTCTTCTTCCAGTCCTAAATCTAAGCCTTCCAAGGCCAAGAAGAGATCTCAGTCTCCGTCTTCTTCCTCGGAGCCCCCGGAGAAGGTTAAAATAGTGGTTGCTGCCTCCTCGGCTCCATTGTCCTCGGGGCCGCAGGAGACTGTCTCGATTATGGATACTTTCTCCTCGGCTCCATTGTCCTCAGGGCCGCAGGAGAAGATTTTGATAGGGGATACTACCTCCTCAGCGCCATTGTCCTCGGGGCCGCAGGAGGTATCAGTGGTGCTCGAATCGACCTTGGCTCCGATATTATTGGAGCCTTTTCGGAGCCGTTCACTCAATGTCAGGCACGTGTCTCCAGGTAGGAGATCCCGATCTCCTCCTATTTCCTCCAAATCCTCTAGGCTGTCTGATTTGGATGTGGATAGGGTGATCCAGAGGCTCCTGCAGTCTCCGGTGCTAGCAAAACTGTTCTCTGCTCCGACCCAGTCTGCTCAGGAGCCAGTCCCCATTCTGGTACCTGTGATTCATCCTCCGAGCACCCATGTGTCGTCGGAGCCGGAGTGCTCCGCGCCGAGTGATGTTCTCGTGTCGGCTCCGATACCCCATGTGAGTCTATTGGAGCCAGCATCTGCTCCAACCATGTCTGTTCCGTCCTCTGGTTTCGGTACTCGGGTTTCCTCAGTCGGACCCGAGGGCGATACCTCGGGACTGCTGTCTGTTCCGAGCCTCCCTCTCGGTGCTTTGGCTTGGGGAATCCCGACTCCGGTCGTGGTCTCGGAGACTGGTCGGTCCTCTGATTCGGGGGGACCTGCCTTCGAGGCCATGAGGAGCTCACTGGCCAGATCGTTACATCACCTGGATCGGTCGCTCTGTCCCCTTACACCCCAGCTAGAGCCTCTGATGCATCCCCTATTCTTGGATGGCGGAGCCCGAAGGTCTGGGGATACCCCCTTGAGCGATCCCCTACATGTTCTTCGTGTTTCACTGTTGCAGTCATAACTGTAGGGGTGTTCCTGCCGGCAGGCAGCCCGAGCTCGGCCAGAATCCCAAAGTCTGGGTCCGGCGTCGGCTGTACCAGCAAGTACCCTGACGTCAGAACGCAGAGGTACATAGCTGACAGCCGACGCCATCTTCTCCGGTCTTTCTTGCCATGCGGTGGAAAGCAGCTCGCAAGTCGTTGGTTGGCGTATTCAGAACAACGTGCTTTGATTGACTTCTGTCCGAAGTTTTCAACTTCTCTTCTCAAGCTAAGTACCCCGTTGGGGAAACTTTTTCTTGCTCCTCCGATGTCAGAAAGTTAATAATTGTATATTGTGTGGAAAACAAATACCTCATAAAGATTTCCACTCTTACTGTCTACCTTGCTTAGGCCCTGACCACGACGTTTCTTGTTGTCGGTTCTGTGCTAGGTTTAATTCTCGTACTATCAAGCGTAGGTACGATTGGGCCTTGAACTATTTCGGTAGACGATTTAATTACAGGATGTCGTCGGATAATTTACCGACAACCAGAATTCAAAAGAAACGCAAGGACAAGGATAGGCCTCTGAGGTCCAAACAGGATTCTTCGCAGCCGGAGCCAGCTTCGGGTTCGGTGGTCGTCAGGTGCTTTTGCAGCCCCTGTCGTCCGCCACTTCTAAACCGATGGCCGACTCCCATGGGGAGCCATCTAGGCCTAATATTTTATCTGCTGCAGGACCTTCGGATGTCGCTTCTTCAGATGGGTCCAGAACCACTGTGCAGGTACCGGCTTCTGAGGGAGTTTTCAGGCCTTCACATATAACTATTTCAACAAAGTCAAAGGCAAAGACAAAAACTCCTGTAAAGCCAAGGGTTTCTACTCCAGCTGCTTCGGATTCAGCTCCCAAGTCCCAGAAGCAATTACTACGGATGGCTGAGGATTTACTTACAATGATTAGGGGTTCTCACCCTCCTCCTGAAAAAAGGCCTAGACAGGATTTACCTTATGATTCCTCTGACCAGGCTTCTGTGTCTTCTGTCTCTTCCTCTGACCAGGATTACTCTTTTCCTCCTTATGAGGATTCAGATGCAGAGGACTGTATTCCCTCTGCTTCTCCCCCTGAAGATTTCTCTTTTGGGGAAACTTTACATGAGACGAGGGAGCATTTTCATTGGGAAGGTCAGGATTATTCTGCCTCCAAAAAGAGACTCCGAGAATTTCTCCTTCTCCCTCAACACAGACCTTTGGCTATTCCTCCTGTGCTTGACATTGTGGATGATGCTTTTTCTGAAGCTAACCTGAATCCTGATTCCTTGCCGCCTGCTCCTTCTAAGCCTGATAGATTTTACAGAGTCCCTGATTCCCATCAATTCTAATTTAAGAACCCTTCTGCAGATCCAGAAACTATTTCTCAAGGTTCTAAAGCTGCTAAGGCCGCTTCATCTAAAAATCCTATTCCCTCTGAAAAGGATTCTCGTGCCTTGGATAGGTGGGGCAAAAAGGTTTATACTTCTGCTACTCTTTCTGTTAGAGCTTTAAATTGCCAGTTTCATACGTTCAAGTATCAGCAATTTCTTTTGTCTGTTTTAAAGCAAAGGCTTTCTACCTTTCCTGCATGTGCAGAGGACAAGGAATTACAGGATGTTTTGCATGCAACTGAACAAGTTAGCAAACATAGTTTACATTGTGGTTTTGATGCCTTGGAAGCTTCTTGCAGGGCCACAGCATCTGGTACTGTTATAAGGAGACATGCTTGCCTTCGAGAGCAGAATTTACCTGAGCAGGTTAAGGCAAAACTGTTAGATGCCCCTGTTCAACATGATGTGTTATTTGGATCTAAGGCTGAGGAGGTTATTAAAAAGATGGAGGAAAAAGCAAAATCTATGCAGACTGTCAAAGATTTTTTACAAGTTCAGCCTCCTAGATTTTCTAGAAATTGGCCCTCCAAAAATTGGTCTTTTCCCACTTCTGACAGGCCTCAAAGGGGAAGATATAGACGGTCTAGAGGCCGGGCACAGACACAGGCCTCTTATCGGACCAGACAGTAGACTGCTTTTTCACCTAGAAGGGGAGAAGACAGACCTCAATCACAAAGGAAGCAGACCCAATGACTCCCTCTGTTGGGCTACAGGTCCTTCTTGCCTGGAAGCTCCTCTCGGAGGAAAACTATCTCTTTTTTACCAAAATTGGATGCATATAACCCAGGACAAATGGGTTTTAGATGTGATTTTAAAAGGCTACAAATTCCACTTTCATACTCTGCCAAGGTCTTACGGTTGGCCAGATCTGCCAAAACATCAATGGTCAGAGGCCTTAAATCAGGTGGACGCTTTATTGGCCATGAGAGCCATAGAACCTGTTCCACTCCCAGAGATGGGCAAGGGTTTTTATTCAAGACTTTTCCTGGTCCCAAGAAAACAGAATGCATGGAGACCTATTCTGGACCTCTCAGTATTAAATACTTTTCTGGAAATTCCAAAATTCAAGATGCTTACTCTGCAACAACTTCTTCCCATGCTCTCTCAGGATGCTTGGATGGTATCATTGGACCTGAAGGAGGCCTACTTACACATTCCCATCAGACAGGAACGCAGAAAATACCTCAGATTCAAGGCAGGCTCGAGACACACTCAATTCTCTGCACTGCCCTTTGGCTTATCTACTGTGCCCGGAGTCTTTACCAAGTGCCTGGCTCCAGTAGTGGCTTATTGCAGACTCCAAGGGATTCAAATTTACCCCTATCTGGACGACTGCCTTATCCAGGCGGACAGCAAGGATCTTTTACTTCAACATCTGCAGTTTGTTCAGCGCCTCCTCCTACTACTGGGATTTTCAGTGAACACAAAAAAGTCACATTTGATCCCCTCTCAACAAATGATCTTTTTGGGAGCTCTTCTAAACACAAGCTTGCAAAAGGCCTTCCTGACTCCAGAAAAGCAAGTACATCTGGCAGCAATTTTCAAAACCTTGGCTACTTTGACTCAGCTCACTGCAAGGAAATTCCTGCAGGCTTTGGGCTACATGGCTTCTTGCATCCTGTTGATTCCAAATGCAAGGCTTCATATGAGAAAACTTCAATGGTACCTAAAGAGTGTATGGTCTCAGCATTACCACAGCCTGGAAACAATGATACCTCTGAGTCCCTGCCTCCAAAAAGAGTTCCTTTGGTGGTCCAGGACCTGTGCTTTAAATGAAGGAAACCCCTTTCATCTCTCTCAGTCTTCTCAGATCATGACCACAGACGCTTCGGATTACGCTTGGGGAGCTCATTTTCTAGACAACTGCCAGCAGGGCTATTGGCCAAAGAAACATCTTCACTGGCACATCAACCTGAAGGAAATGTTGGCAGTCCAACATGCTCTTCTAGCCTTCCAGAAATTTTTGCAACCAGGACATCCTCTGATTCGTACAGACAATACCACAGTCATGTGGTACATAAACAAGCAGGGGGGCTCCCACTCTTACCCCCTTTGTAGACTAGCCATGAGTCTATGGGACACAGCTCTAAATCTGAACCTGCATCTTCAAGTTCAGTTCATCCCAGGGAAGCAAAATCTCTTAGCAGACAGCCTAAGCAGAAATCTTTTGGATCCCCACGAATGGATGCTGGACCCCAACTTATTCAGCAGGATTACATCAGTTTGGGGTTGTCCTCCGATAGATCTGTTTGCATCCCATCTCAACCATCAGTTGCCTCTATTTTGCACCAGGTCCTTCCACAAAACAGCATGGAAAGTGGATGCCCTGTCTTTCAGCTGGAGGAATCTTTCGGGATATGCCTTCCCTTCTCTTCCTCTTCTGCCTCGGGTGCTACTGAAAATAAAACAGGACAGACCCAAGATTATCATTCTGATAGCTCCAAATTGGCCTCGGCAGTTCTGGTATCCAACCTTACGACACCTGTTCTTGGAACCTCCTTGGATTCTGCCTCTGTCTCCTTCCCTTCTGTCCCAACATCAGGGTCAGATGCTACACTCTCAAATCAAGACTCTTTGCCTGACAGCCTGGCTGTACAAAGGCCTTTGATTCCTTCTGCTCTTCCCAAACAAGTTTTGGATGTTCTCTTGGAAGCTAGGCGTCCTAGCACTAGAAAATCTTATGCTTCTAAATGGAAAAGATTTTGTATTTGGATGCGGGATCGAGGTTCTGATCCTCTTCTACCTGATATTTCGTCCATTTTACTCTACCTGTCTGAACTCTTGCTTAAAGGCCTCTCATTCTCTTCCATCAAAATTCATGCTTCTGCTATTTCGGCTCATTTCAACACTGATCCCCCCATTTTTTCTCATCAACTGGTGAGACAATTCTTGAGAGGGGCTAAGAATTTAAGACCTCCCAGAACTCCTCCTGTTCCTGCTTGGGATCTTAATTATGTTTTGGAGAAGCTTACTTTACCTCCCTTTGAGCCTGCTGCTGCTTCGGATATCAAGTTCTTATCCTGGAAAACAGCTAATGTTAAGTTGTCCATCGCGCCTTCATTCTTGATGGATGGGTTCGGAGCCGACCTTGGCTCCGACTCGGCCACTCTAAAAGCTCGAGAGTTGGTTCCACCGGCTCGAGGCTCCCCTTATATCCCACAATGCTAGGCGGTATTACCCCAGATCTCGTTTGCCGCTACAGCTATCGAGACGTGTTGCTTCACCGGCTTCAGGTTAGTGTAGGAAATAGTTTTAAAAAAGTTTACTAAAACCCTTTAAATTAGTTTTCCATACAGTATCCCCTTACCTTAAAGGATTTTTATCCCTTCCTCGTTGTTCTTCACCTTTTTTTACCACAAGAACTTATATGTTCTTCCCTTAGGCCTTCGGGCCCTCCCATCCCCTTGGAGTGTATGTGTTTTCTGTAGGGACTTTTATAAAACTAAAATATCTAATTTTTATTTAGTTTAAGTTAGTGTTATTTAGTGTATAGTGTAATCGGTGTGTTTGTGCTTGTGTGTGGTTGCACTTGTTCCTTGAAATGTCCAAGGATTCGAAGGTCTCAGGCTTCAAGAAGTGTGACTCATGCTGTCAGAAAATGTCTCTAACAGATGGTCACACTTCTTGTGTGTACTGCCTGGGACCTTTACACCTGCAGGACTCTTGTGCTGTATGCCATGGCTTCAGCCCTAGAGTCCTGCAGGAAAGAAAGAATAAGCTCATTTTACGGGGCTTGCTAAAGCCTGAGGGTCCCCCGACTGTTTCTTCGGGCAAACCTTCTAAGGCTTCTAGGTCTTCGACTCCAGCTACTGAGTCGACACCTAAGACATCGAAGTCTACTACAACATCGGCTCCGGCAGGATCCTGAAACAGAGGGGAAACTGGCCAGCCCTTAACCCTTCGGAGGATGACTCTGTGTATCTTGAGGCGTTTGGCTCTCGCCCTTCCACCTCCTGGGTGTCCCCCCCTTTGACCCCCTTATGCAGGTGGTAGCTAAAAAGGCTTGGACGGCTCCTGACTCTGTGGACCCTACCCCCAGGAGACCTTCAAAGTTTATCACAGCACCAGCAGATAAGCAATTTCTGACTAAGGGAGTTTCTGTGGATGCTATGGTGGTAGCTGCCACCACTAAGAAGGAGCTAGCTGATCCTTCGGTTCCTGCCCATCCCCCTAACAAGAAATCTAGGTCTATGGACAGGTACGGGAAGCGGATGTTTTCGTCAGCGACCTTTGCTATGCGTTCGCTGAACTACCTATGCCATTTCACTCGTCTTCAAAGAGACTTGATCAAGGAAGCGAGTGAGATGTTAAAGGATCCTACAGCTGCGGGCTTTCAGGATAAGATGAACACTCAGCTGGCTACCCTAAATTCTATAGCTAACTCCTCCATGCGCCTTCTTTCATATGCGGCTGATGGAGCGAGCAGAGCTGCAGGGACAGGTGTGGCCTTACGCCGGCATGCCTGGATGCGGCTGTGCAATTTTGCGGACCCCTTTAAAACGTCTTTCACTAATTCCCCGTTTGATGGATCGGCCCTTTTTGGTCCCCAAGTTAAAGAAACCTTGACAAGGTGCGAGACAGATGGCAAAACTCTTTCTGCCGTCGGAGTCCATTTTTCTACTCCTTCTAGACCTTACCCCAAAGGCCAGAAAAGTGGAAAGATGTGGTTCCGCAAACAATCTCAAGGGACTTTGCCTGACGCACAGAGTCGGTTCCCCTCTAGAGGCAGAGGGGGGAACAATAATGGTAGACGTCGCCCTAGAGGCAGGGGGGGTCCGCAGAACCAGGGCAATCGAGAAACTTTTTCTGATAAGCCCTTCCAGCATCCCTGAGGTGTTGCCCGACTGTCCACCTTCGGAGGCAGTCGGGGGAAGATTGTCACTGTACCCAGAAGCCTGGTGATCCCTAACTCAAGACAAGTGGGTACAGTCCATCATTTCCGAAGGCTATTCCATTCCGTTCTTTCGCATTCCAAATCAATCAAAAAAATCCCTTCCAGATGTTCCACCCGCTCAAAGGGATCAAGCAGCGTTGGAAATATCAAAGTTGCTTGCAGAAAGAGCCATCCAACCAGTGCCAGCAGACCAACAAGGATCTGGAATCTACTCCAAGTTCTTTTTGGTTCCAAAGAAAACAGGGGACTTGGAGACCCATTTTGGATCTCAGTATCTTGAACAAGTCTGTCAAGAAAACAAGTTTTCGGATGGTCACGTTACAATCCATCCTACCCCTATTGGGAAAGGAAAACTGGATGTGCTCTATAGACCTCCAGGATGCGTACTATCATATAAAAATGAACAGACGCTCCAGGAGATTCCTCCGCTTCAGGCTGGGAACCAGTCATTTTCAATTCAGAGCCCTGCCCTTTGGACTCACCACTGCCCCCCGGGTGTTTACCAAATGCATGGCAGTGGTAGCTTCTCACCTGAGACGTCAAGGATTCCAGGTGTTTCCATACTTAGACGACTGGCTCCTCACAGCTCCTACCAAGCATCTTCTTCTACTTGCCAGAGACTACACCTTTCGCATTTTTCAAAAGTTAGGTATCTCAGTAAATTGCGAAAAGTCTGTTTTGTCGCCTTGTCGTGCTATTACCTTCATAGGCGCAAATCTAGACACAGTCAACATGTCTGCGAGACTCACAGACCAAAGGATAGCAGACATACACAAACTAGTCTCCCTTCTTTTCCACAGCAACAGAGTCAAAGTCAGATTAGTTCTAAAAGTACTGGGGATTATGGCGGCTGCTATCCCTCTACTTCTATTAGCCAGATTTCACATGAGAATCCTTCAATGGATGCTCTTCACACAATGGTCATACCAACAACTTCCGATGTCCCACACCATTGTGATAACGCAAGCATGCAAGAATCATCTTCTTTGGTGGATCTCTTCCCCCCAGCTCTTCCTAGGAAGACCCTTTGTCCCTCCCCCTCCGGTTGCTACTCTGACAACGGACGCCTCCCTGATCGGGTGGGGGGGGGGCATTATCAGGGCAGAACAGTCCAGGGCATATGGCAACCAGACGAATGCCACTTGCATATAAATGTTCTAGAGATGAGAGCAGTGCTTTTAGCGTTGCAAGCCCTTCAAGACTCTCTTCTCTTGGGAACGATAGCAATTCAGACGGACAAACATGTCTGTAGTGTGGTATATCAACAAACAAGGCGGAACCAGGTCCTACCCCCTATGTCGAGAAGCACTCAGACTGTGGCAATGGGCGATTTCTTCTCAGCGGTTTCTGATAGCAACGCACATCCCCGGGAAGTCCAATCTTATCGCGGACAAGTTGAGCAGAGCTATCCTCATGCCTCACGAGTGGTCTCTGAAAGATTCTATCTTGGAGAAAATTTTTCTCAAGTGGGGTCAGCCTTGCTACTCCCCAAAACAGCAAGTGCAAAGATTATTTCACCCTCTTCCCTTTACCAGGCCAGCCCAGCAGAGACGCTCTAGTCCAAGTTTGGCCCCCGGGACTTCTGTATGCATTCCCTCCCTTCCCACTAATCTCTCAAGTGATACAGAAAGCTATCGCTCAGAAGGCCTCATTGATCCTCATTGCTCCTTACTGGCCTCGACAGGTTTGGTTCCCCTTTCTACATCAATTTCTGTTGGAGCAACCCTGGCATCTGGACCTAGTTCCAGATATTTTGATCCATCAGTCGGGTCAGTTACATCGCTCCCTCCCCTCTCTGAACCTCACTGCTTGGTTCCTCCAATTCCAACCTTAGCCAGGCTTCCTCAAATATCTCATTCTGTTCGAGATATTTTGATAGCTTCCCATAAATCTTCCACTCGGAAGATTTATCTTAGTAAGTGGAAACGTTTCGCCTATTGGGCTCAAGGAAGGGACACTTCCTTTCACTGCTCCCATCCAAATAGTCCTTGATTTTCTAGCTGAACTTTTCCATGCAGGTTCATCTCCTTCTACTCTTAAAGTTCAATTGGCAGCTATATCTAACTTTCATGTGGGCATCTCAGATTCTGCCATCATGTCTCACAAGCTTTGCAAAGCTTTCTTGAAGGGAGTTTTTCTTCTTAAGCCTCCTATAAGAAATCCTCCTCCTTCTTGGGACCTTAATTTAGTTCTCACATCTTTGATTCTTCCCCCTTTTGAACCTGCAGCTTCCTGTTCAATGAAATTGCTATCCTGGAAGACTCTCTTTCTGATAGCCATTACTTCAGCTAGAAGGGTCTCAGAGCTTCATGCACTCAGCAGTCGACCACCGTATCTGTTGTTTCATAAGGATAGGGTATCCTTACGGACCAATCCATCCTTTTTACCTAAAGTAGCCTCTGCAGCAAATCTAAATCAAAACATTGACCTCCCTGTGTTTTTTCCTAACTATTCTAACAGGTCTGAACAAAAATTGCATTGGCTAGATGTTCATCGTCAATTAAGGTATTATTTGGATAGGACCAAACAGATCAGGAAAACTGACCAGTTGTTTGTCTCTTATGCAGAAGGCAGAAAGGGCCTTCCAGTTTCGAAGGTATCACTCTCCAGATGGCTAACATCCTTGATTTCCTTTGTGTATGAAATTAGATACCAAAAGTTGCCTAACAGACCTAAGGCTCATTTGACTAGAGCTTTGGCTACTTCTATAGCTTTCCAAGACAGGCTGCCTATTGATACCATTTGTGCAGCAGCTACATGGGCTACTCCTCACACTTTCATTTCTCATTATAAGTTGGATTTAGCTTCTAGACATAGAGCTAATTTTGGTTCCACTGTACTCAAGAGTCTGTTCCGATAGGCCACCCGGGACAAGGTGCTAGGGACGCGGTCCCATCCAGCAAGAATGAAGGCGAGATGGACAACTTAACATATAGAAGTTATGTTCTTACCATAACGTTCCATGTTAGTTGTCTTCTCGCCTTCTTTCTTGCGTCCCACCCTCCTTCCCCCTAGCCTGGACAGACCTAGAGGAGTTTGATTGTGACCTCTCTTTCTACCACCTCTATTGTATATATGTATATGCTATACTTTGCATATGTTCCTTCATCAGGTTTCAGGTCACCTTCTCCTTTCTTTTTATAGAGGTGGGTTTTCCCATTTCCAGTAGTTCTGGATTTATTATTGGCTGGGCCTAGCTTACAAACGAGATCTGAGGTAATACCGCCTAGCATTGTGGGATATAAGGGGAGCCTCGAGCCAGTGGAACCAACTCTCGAGCTTTTAGAGTGGCCGAGTCGGAGCCGAGGTCGGCTCCGAACCCATCCAGCAAGAAAGAAGGCGAGAAGAAGACAGCTAACATGGAACGTTATGGTAAGAACATAACTTCTATTTTTATTAGCATTGACTTCTGCAAGAAGGGTGTCAGAGTTGCAAGCTCTCATGGCTGTGGAACCTTACCTTATTTTCCATCAAGACAGGGTGGCCTTGGGAACCAATCCTACATTTATGCCCAAGGTGATTTCTAAAGTGACTTTAAATCAGACTATTCACCTTCCTACTTTCTTTCCAAATCCTCAAAACAAAGGGGAAAGGATTTTACATTCATTGGACGTACACAGACAACTACGATTTTACCTGGATAGAACTAAAGATTTCAGGAAATCTGAACAGTTGCTTATCTCTTATGCCTCCAGTTCTCTAGGCAAGGCTATTTCTAAACAAATTATTTCCAAATGGATTGCTCATGGAATAAGGTTTTGTTACTCTCATTTTGGGAAACAGATTCCAGGCACTGTTAGGAGTCATTCTACTAGGGCAGCTGCCACTTCAGCAGCTTTTCTCAGAGGAGTTCCTACCAAGGACATTTTGGAAGCTGCCACTTGGAGTTCAGTGCATACCTTCTCTAAGCACTATAATCTCCTTTGTATTCTAAGTCTAGGGCAGGTTTTGCCTCTGCTGTCTTGCAGGGTCTTCTGGCTGCCCCTTCTTCTGCATAACCTCCACCCTCCTTCACAGCTTTGGGATTCCACCCTACAGTTATGACTGCAACAGTGAAACACGAAGAACATAGTACAGTTGTGTACACCTACCATAAATGTAGATGTTCGAGTGTCTTCACTGTTGCAGTCGGGGTTTCCCTCCCACCATTCCCCTCTTGTTTTCTGTTTGTTCTATCTCCTCTTCCTTTGTGGTGTATTTGTGTTTCCTTTGGGACACCTTTTGGATATTTTGGGGAGCTTCTGACATCTGGGGCAAGAAAGGCTGGAGAAGATGGCGTCGGCTGTCAGCTATGTACCTCTGCGTTCTGACGTCAGGGTACTTGCTGGTACAGCCGACGCTGGACCCAGACTTTGGGATTCTGGCCGACCTCGGGCTGCCTGCCGGCAGGAACACCCCTACAGTTATGACTGCAACAGTGAAGACACTCTAACATCTACATTCATGGTAGGTGTACACAACTGTACTTTTCTGAGGGCCCCTCAGTCGATGCCTGAGGAACCTCCTAGTAAGAAGTTGTGCAAGAGGAAGCACATAAACTCCCAGGACGAGTCCCTCACTTCCGATACCGACCTCGAGGAGTCAGAGGTGTCCCCAAGTCGTCCTCCGATCTTTCTCCGACATCCTGGAGATTTTGAGGCAGAGAGGCTACTGGCCTTCCAAGACCACCTCTGAGGAGGAGTCTGTATTCCTCAAGGCCTTCGGAGCTCAACCCTCCGCCTCCTGGGTGTCTCCATCCTTTGACGAACTCCTGGACTTGATTTGTCGAAGGGTGTGGGAGAACTCTGATTCCGTGGAACCGGTGCCCAGACAAGTTTCTGTCGGCTCCCCTGGGCAAAGAGTTCCTTACCAAAGGGGTTTCGGTAGATGCCTTGGTGGCGGCAGCCACTCAGCAGGAAGTTGCAGAGGCTTCTTCTTCAGTCCATCCTCCTAACAAGGAGTCCAGGAGTATGGACCGGTATGGGAAGTGTACCCTGTCTTCGGCGACCTTTACCTTACGGTCGTTGAATTACCTCTGTCATTTCACTCTGCTCCAAAGAGATCTCCTGAAGGAGCTAGAAGATACTCTGACGGGTAACCTGCCTGAGGTGGTAGCGCAGACTGTTAACGACTAGTTGTCTACCCTAGGTTCCATTGTCAACTTGTCTATGAGGCTCATATCTTATGCAGCCGAAGGGGCGAGTAGGGCAGCTAGCTCAGATGTAGCTCTTAGAAGGCAAGCCTGGATGCACCTGTGTCATTTCGCGGAGGCCTTTAAGTCTTCCTTCACTGATGCCCCCTTTGATGTGTCCTCTCTCTTCGGACCAAAAGTGAGACACCCTCACCAGATGCGAACAGGAGGGAAAGACCCTATCTGCCGTAGGGGCCCGTTTTTCTCTCCCTTCTAGGCCTTATCCCAAAGATCAGAGAGGAGGGAAAATGTGGTTCAAAAAGTCTGAGGTCCTTTCCCGCAGCTCAAGGTGAGTCCCCCTCCAGAGGCAGGGGGGGGGGGTATTCTGGAAGACACTGTCCTAGAGGCAGAGGAGGCCCCCACAACTCGGGAGACCGCGATTCCTTTCACGGTTCTTCCTTCCAGCGTTCCTGAGGTGTTGCCCTATTTCGCTATGTGCCAGTCGGGGGCCGAATTTCATTGCATCCGGAAGCCTGAGAAGGCATCACCCAGAATTGTTGGGTGCTTCGAATAGTTACCACAGGTTACACTATTCCCTTTGCGTCAACACCCCCCCAGTCAGAAGGATCCCGGACGTCCCACCCAGTCAATGGGATCAAGCAGCACTAGAAGTTGCAAAGCTGCTAGAAAAAGGAGTCATCCAACCAGTCCCCTCAGACCATGTCGGATCAGGAACTTACTCACGACTCTTTTTGGTGCCGAAAAGAACAGGGGACCTGAGACCTATTCTGGATCTCAGTTGACTGAATCACTATGTTCTGAAGTCCAAGTTCCGGATGGTCACACTTCAGTCCATTTTTCCACTGCTGGAGAAAGGAGTATGGATGTGCTCCATCGACCTCAAGGATGCCTACTACCACATCAAAATGGAGAACGCATCCAGGAGTCATTTACACTTCCGGTTAGGAGCCAGTCACTTCCAGTTTCGTGCCCTGCCCTTTGGTCTCACCACAGCCCCAGGGTGTTTACCAAGTGTTTGGCAGTGGTGACAGCTCACCTGGGATATCTAGGATTCCAGGTGTTTCTGTATCTGGACGACTGGCTTCTCGCCGCCCCCACCAGGCATCTGCTCGTTCAAGCCAGGGAGACGACCATCTCACTTTGCCAACGTCTAGGAATTACTTTGAACTGGGAAAAGTCTGCCTTGCAGCCCTCACAGTGTGTTGTTTTTATAGGCGCAGAGCTAGACTCTATATTCAAATGCGTGCCTTTCTGCCACAGGACAGGATAAGAGTGTTGCAGTCTCAGATCCACTCACTGTTGCCCCTCAGAAAAGTTCAGGCCAGGTTAGTTCTTCAGCTCTTGGGATCCATGGCCTCCACCATCATGCTGGTACCTCTGGCCAGGTTACACATGCGGATCCTACAGTGGCTCCTGTCGGTTCAGTGGTCCTTTCAGAAGCTTCCTCTTTCCCACCTGATACTTCTCACGGAACGATGCAAACAGGACCTCCTCTGGTGGCTGTGCTCTTCCAATCTGGACAGAGGAAGGAGCTTGATTCCTATGTCTCCAGTGGCCACGGTGACCACGGACGCCTCCCAGATGGGGTGGGGGGGCATTATGTAGGCAGGACGGTCCAAGGCACTTGGCAAGATCACGAGGTACACTTGCGCATCAATGTTCTGGAGATGAGAGCGTTTTTTCTAGCGTTGCGAGCACTCCAAGACTCTCTACCTCGGGGAACGATTGCAATTCACTCGGACAACATGTCCATAGTGTGGTACCTGAACAAACAGGAGGGAACCATATCTTATCCCCTCTGCAGAGAGGCCATGTGAGTGTGTCAGCGGGCAGTGTCTTCCCAATGGTTTCTGGTGGCAACGCACATTCCGGGGAAGTCCAACGTGATAGCGGACAGGCTAAGCAGAGCGGCGGTTCCGATCTTCAAAAGGTGGGGTCAGCCTTGCTGCAATCTCTTCGCCAGCCCCCTCAATGCCAAATGCAGCAAGTACTTCACTCTGATCCCCCCACAGGGGGAGTCACCCAGGGATGCTGTAGCTCACGATTGGCCCCCCGGTCTGGTCTACGCTTTCCCTCCGTTTCCTCTGTTACCAAGAGTGATACAGAAAGCCATATCCTTGGGAAGCAGGATGATCCTTATTGCGCGCCACACTGACCTCGACAATATGGTTCCCTTTTCTTCAATGGTACGCACTGGACGGTCCGTGGACTCTGGATCCAGTGCCGGACCTCCTGATTCACATGTCAGGACAAACTTCATCCATCCCTGCGAACTCTCAGGTTGACAGCCTGGCTGCTCCACTTCCGTCGCTGGTCAGACAACATTCCTTTTCACCTGAAGTGGTGCACATTTTGTCTTCTCGTAAGTCTTCCACCAGGAAGATTTATTCCAGCAAATGGAGGAGATTTCTGTTTGGGCTCAGGCCCAAGGTTTGGACCCCTTCACAGCCCCAATTCCGTCGGTCTTAGATTTTTTAGCCATGTTGTTCCGTCAGGGCTCCGCACCCGCTACCATTAAAGTACAGTTGGCTGCAATTTTCACACATCGTACGAGCCCTCTCTTACGGGCCACAAACTCTGTAAAGCCTTTCTAAAAGGTGCTTGGTTACTTTGTCCCCCTGTTTCAGAACCTGTACTGCCATGGGACCTGAACCTTGTGCTACAAGCTATGACGTTGCCACCCTTTGAACCGGCTGCCACTTGTGACTTAAAGTTCTTATCTTGGAAGACTGCCTTTCTGATGGCCATTACATTGGCCAGGAGGGTATCAGAACTTCAAGCTTTGAACCATTAAACCTCCGTATTTGATCTTTCATAAGGACAGAGTTTCCCTGAGGCTTAACCCTTCCTTCCTTCCGAAGGTGTTATCCACTGTCAATCTCCATCAATCTATTGAGCTACCAGTGTTCTTTCTGAACTTTTCCAATAAAGCAGAGTTCAGGTTTCATCAGTTGGATGCGCACAGACAACTGAGATTTTATTTGCATATGACTAAGCATGTTAGGAAATCTGATCAACTGTTTGTGTCCTTTTCAGAAAACAGGGCAGGTTGTCCTATTTCCAAGTGCACAATTTTTAAAAGGATCAAAGATTGTATTTCATTCATCTACTCGTCAGCAGGCAGAACTTTACCCTTTACCTTCAAGGCTCATTCCACCAGGGTTATGTCTACATCAATAGCTTTCCATGCTAGGCTTTTCTTGGATGATGTTTGTGCTGCAGCCACTTGGGCCTCTCCCAACACTTTTATTACTCATTACAAGATGGACGTGGCTTCTAGGGGCCGGGCTTCCTTTGGTTCCACAGTTCTCAGGAGTATACTCCTATGAGCCTCCCAGGATAGAGATGCTGGGGACGCTGTCAAGTGAGTAAGGAATGTAGGCGAGATTGAACCACATAACATCAGTTAGTTATGTACTCACCGTAATAATCCATGTATGTGGTCCATCTCGCCTACATTCCTACGTACCCTCCCACCTGCCCCCTTCCTAGAGGATTTGGAGGAATACTAGCTCTGTGGACCCTTCAAGGTCAGTGATTTTTTTTCCCTTATCTGGCTGGAATTTCTTCGTGTTGATTGAGTATGGGTTATGATTGGTACGATTGCAAACAAGATCTGGGGCTAGGGCGAGGTGCATCTTGGGATACCGGGTTAGCCCAGCCAATTAGAGACTTTGTGCTAGAGAAATTTGGCCGAGTCTGAGCCGATTCTTTGCTCCGAACCCGTGAGTAGGGAATGTAGGCAAGATGGACCACATACATCGATCGTTATGGTGAGTACATAACTAACTGTTCACCTACATTTTGTGTGTGTAGTTTCATACTTTTAAAGGTCATAAAGAAACAACCTAGCCTTCTGACACTCAGCTGGGTGTTTGACAGGACATAGCTTTATCGCTGAGCATACTTATGTGCATGACCGCTCGCACACACTCACATATCCCTGCCCCTCTTAGGACAAATTAGAGCCTCACTTGTTCCATCTGTCAAAATGTCTTTAGGATGTGGGAGGAAATCTGATCACCTACTCACAACCAGCTTATGCATTGAAAGGGCAAGTAAAGTGCACACTGAAGGTGTCCTAGCCAGGATTAACTGGAAAACTAGTAACTGTGAAGCAGGCATCACTGTGTAACCATAATTTTTTTTTTTTTTTTTGCATTACATTAGTTTAGGTGTTAAGTAACTAATTAAGCAGCACTGCTGAGTCAGAGACCAGTTGGTCAAAACTAAGAAGTCAAATGGTGCTTTAGCAAAACTTTTAACTTTATTTACACATGTTTGAGAATTACTGACCTCAAAATTACATACAAGTATGGAGTTGCATGGTGCAGTCCCCCATACAAAAGAATAGTGAAGAGTTTTGTTAAAGCACTGTTTAGTCATTCATGAGTGACACTGTGGTGCAACGGTTAGCGTGGTCTCCTCACAGCAAGAGGTTCTCCAGTTTGATTCCTGGCTGGGGTGCTTTCTGTGTGGAGTCTGCATGTCCTCCGTGTGGGTTTCCTGCGGGTGCTGTGTTTTTTTCCTACATTCCAAAGGCATGCATTTGGAGTGTTTCTTCCCAGTTCTTCACTGAAAATGGGCATTTCCCAATCCAACTTACCCAGTAAGCAAATTTTAAATAAATAATTTCAGCCTCATTGACATTTGAATCCATGGCTATCATTGCGGTGACTGATAAATACTTCAGATGAAGATTCATTGCTTACTACTTCTCCCCCCAGGAAATGCGCACCAGTTAGTTTCTTCTAATTTTGCAGATTGTGTACAGTCCTGATTTTGGCAGTTCAATATGAAGAGTCATGGCCATTTTATAAATGGCATCTTGCCTTACACTAAAGCTTCTAATTTTACTTGTAAAGAATTTGTAATAGTCATTGTATTGTGTTTTTCCTTTTATTAGAAAAAGTGTAGTAAGCATATCGTATCAAAAAAAGTGGCAACCAAACTTGCTGACATCTGTATTTCATTATTTTAACACCTTTATTAATTTCGCACATGCATTAATAGAAACAAACCATTTTAAACATTTTTCTTTTCATGTATTTATAAGTCTTGCCTTTCCTTAAGTTTCACTCCTCCTTGAACATTATTCTGCATGTATTTTTCCCCCAAATTCCATTTATTTGTATCAATTCAATTTGCTCCTTCCCTTTTCAAAAGGTCCCACTTGCAGTTCTTTTACTTTATATACAATATTCAATACTTCAGATATTCAGTTTGAATGCCATTTTCTAGTAATTATCTTTTTGGCAGTTAATTTCATTAAAATTTAGTAAGGCCTTACTTATGTGTAAGCAGTTCAGTTTCTATATCCCATCTCAAAATAATAATTTTCTTAACCACAGTCATTTAGTCCCCCAGCATTTCTGACAGAGTAGTATTGTAGGCAATTTTTAAAATCTTAACTCATTACATTCCCAAAAAACATGTTCACAGTTTCCCTTTCTTTCCATCACATCTCCTTTCTTTCCATCACATCTCTAACATTTCTTGTCTATCTGTTGAAAAAATCTCAGTCTACTTAGGCTATCAAAATACCTATCCAGACACTCCCATGCAAATGTCCTAAGCCTTCTCGACTTTGTAGAGTACTTACAAAATCTACAAATGTCCTCACACTTTTCCTTTGTATAGTGCCTTTCTGTTTTTCTTCCCAGTCTTTTCTAACCTCTTCTTATGAGCTCTTATAGTTGTCATGCATTGTTTTATATGCCGTACTAATTACAGCTTTTTACAGTACTGCGGTGGTGGTGCTGAGGTAGCGTTGTCTCCTCATAGCAAGACGTTCCGTTCGATTCTCAGCTAGAGCGTCTTCTGTGTGGAGGCATACGTGAATGGGGCGTGCCTTCGTTGAAGGTTGTGCATCAGGGCTGGTAACCCGGTACGTAAAAATCCACTACCAGTCATTAGCGGACCGGAGTTCCGCTGTGGCGACCCCTAACCGGGAAAAGCCGAAAGACACAAGCAAACTAATTACAGCTTTTTAAACCAGTTTTTATTATTTGCTTTCTTTGCTGATCAGGAGTGTTTTTAGTAATCGTATAATATCAAAAACTGGTAACTAAGCTTAGTTGTATTTGTATTTAATTCAATGTTTACTTTTGTTGCACAGGAGTGTACAACTAAGTCCATATTTTCATTGGTTCCTTGGACAAAAGCTTCAGGAACATTAACATGCATAAAGTAGTACGTGACAAGAAGACATTATAAAGCGATGTGCAATGCAGTTCAGAACAGTATGAAATGAGAAAATGTGTACTCAGTTGCAACTCTACTTTTACGTATTTTTTTGAAAAAAAATTAAAAGAGAAGTAGAAAATAAAAATGAGAAATAATGTATATGAACCTATTAATATCATACATACAGGGAAGGTAATCGTTTAGAGATGAGGATGATACCTAGGCTTGGCTATCTGATGGTAACAGCTGAGAAAGCTGTCCTAGCATGTATGAGCAGTAGCTGAATAGAAAGTCTGTAAACTACATACAAAACTGGTCTAATATTTTCATTGATTTTCTTCATAGGTTTAATTTAAGTATGGCATGTGCTTAGTCACATGCTGGGATATTCAGAATGTACATATTACATAGAAAACAGTGCATCAAGTAGTGATAGAGAACAGTGCATCAGGTAGTGATGTTTGATACTAGCGTATAAGCTTCAGATGGCTGCAAAAGACTAGCAAAGATCTGTTCGCACATTAGGAGTACACATTAAATTTGTGTTACTAAAACAAGACATTGGAGCTGAACTGTGTTTTGTTTCACAGTAATAAGTGATAAGTCCGCCCACACTGGCAGTTCTATTGTGCCTGTAGATGTTTTTTTTTTTTTTTCCAAAGGTATCCTGCAGGCTTTCTTTCATCATTGTATCATAATTGTTGAGGTAGCTTGTTCCTTTGTTTGATTACAAAAACAGGAATGTAAGGAGAATAGCAAACCTGAGCATGAGTAGCCAGCAGCTTATACTACTTTGTTACAAAATCACACAGTCACTTAAACTTTGAGCATTCGTCAACAGTTAACTGCAGTCCAAAATTTCTATAAATACTTTGTTTTACAAATTAGAAAAGTTAATTAGACTTGGTCACAAAAAAAAAAACTCAGCTTTATATGTATGTGTCTGTAGAAGTTAATGTGCAAATATCATCTGAATTAGAAAGACTGTTAAGTTTCAGCCTTTTTTTGTTTCAGAAAGCTATGCAGTGGTGTTTTCTCCACTGGTGTGCTACCAGATCTACCTTCCCCTGTTATAAGCCAGCTTTAACTTAAAGAACAGTGTGTGGGATTAGTTAGAAGGCGGGCATACTGTAGAAAAGAAATGAGAGAATGTTGAAAGTAGATGCTTTTTTTGGCTCTTTAGAGCCGCCGCCTCGTATGGTTGGCTTTCAACAGACCATTATGCAAATGTCAGTTGCAGTTGGTTATCACTTGAGACCAAGCAGGTTTATTGATTTTTTTTTTTTTTTTGGTTATCTGAGGTTAAGATATGACTGTCATGTGATAGGATGGAGGCATTGGCATTGCCTTGAGGTAATAGTATAGGTTCATACATATATACTAGGCTAATGATCTCCAGGGCCTTTATTAGCCTAGTTGTGAAATCCAACCCAGTTGTGTCACTGTGTATCGTGGGCATTTGTTAGGAAGGGGTATCTTAGGAAGTTTCTAGAGGTTAGGTAGGAGGGTTTTGCTAGTTTGGGCTTTACTGTTTACATCTGTCTGTCAGAGACATGAGGCCAAGACCTGGGGTGAATTTCCAATTTCCCATCTGTTGGTCAAGGTTACACTTAAATAGGGTTAGGGTTGGATTCTGCTTCACATAGGGAGCCTGTTCCGGGGCATGGGGATGCTGAGACACATCTGTATTACCAACATGTCTTAGGTACGTCGCAAGCAAAACTTAAATCCTTGGATGTAGTGGTTCTGATGCTGATTGTTTTGCAGATGTTCAGAAAGGTCCAGCAAAGCTGAATCCAAAGATGCCTTCTATGCCAGGCATAGATCACCACTTAGTAACCTGTAGAAAACAAGAGTGTTGGTATAAGGCTCTAAGGGAGTCCATATAAACGTCTCATCTAAAGGACAGCATACTCGAGTGCACCCCACCCCACCACCATATTCTAGACTGCTGTGTTACTTTGTCAATAATGTATCCATCTGGTGTGGGAATCAGATCCGTAGCATTCTGTACCAAAGGTGGGTGTGCTACCTGTTGTACCACTGACATTAAAATTATTCAGAAAATTCTTAAGTAAGTTGGCTGCCGTTATGGGCCATTTTAAGCCTAGTCAATTTCCTTTCCAGTGGTGAGAATCACATCCTGTACCTTGTCTCTGTGAGTAAATACCTTAACCATTGTACTAGTCTCCATCCTGATAAGTTAGGTTAGTATATGTTATGGTGATAAGGGTTTTGATTTCTTACTTAAAAACAGCACAGTTTTAAGCCCTGTAGAAGTCATAATTGTAAATCAGAGCTGGATTGCAGACTAGCATTGACTGTATTGAATGCATTGTGTGCAAGAAGGACTGTAAAGTCATTGACATATTGGGCTAGTTTTGCTTTCTAAGGGTATTTTGCCATGTCATTTGCAAATATAGTAAAATGGAGCAGCAGTGGTACAGAGCACTGTAGGACTTCACCACATGATGATTTTTTTCCAGATAGTTTTTGAATTATATTAGCAGTATTGACAGAGAGGCCATTTATTAGGGCCCTGAGAAGCACTCTGTAACTTAACAGCAAGGCAGTATCAGTGCTCATTATTAGGCCTAAACACATTATTAATTTGCAATAGTTACAAATGAATGCAGATATTCATCGTGTTTCACAGTTGCAGTCATTACACTTGGGTTATCCTGCTGGCAGGCGACCTGCAGACGGCCCAAGTTCCAAAGTCTTGGTCCAGCATCGGTTGCTGTCGCCTCTTCCCTGACGTCAGTGCGCCAGGGCTATAAAAGTTGCAACAGATGCCATTTTCTTCAGTCTTCTTGCCGCACGGTGCCCGGAGCAAAAGCAGTTCGCAAGTGCCAGTCGGCCGACTCCTGAGATTTTCAAATTTGAGTTTCAGAACCGAAGTCGTCAATAAAGCTAAGTACCCCATTGCGGAAACTTTTTCTTGCTCCAGACCGATGTCAGTAAAAGTTATTGTATTTCTTGTGGGAAGCAAATACCTCATAAGGAATTTATTTTGATATGGGAGGTGGGAAGTATAGGACAGCTCGTTATATAGGGGATATAATAAATGCCTTTTTCTAGCTACTAGGATAAAGACCCTTTTTTAACAAGTCTGTTAACCAAAATGCATGAGCAAAAAGTTCTTGCCTAAGTTTTGAAGAATTCATGGGTAAGTTATCAGCTGAAACTGACCTGGGTTTTAGCTTACAGAATTTCTGCAGTTAAGCTAAGATTTTTCAACAAAGGCATGTTAGTCATGCTGGAGAGAAGTCGTAATAATCCTTCCTTTGACTAGTTACCAGGTTACTTTATATTGCATCACAAAAAAAGTTTGTATCAAGTCACATTGGGAATGGGTGGAGAAATTTGAGTTTTCTGTAGGATTAAGTATTTTTTTGTACATAGTCAGATTTTCTTTGGATATTTAGAATTTACTCTCTGTCCAAGGCAGATATTTTTCTTAGTGAGGGATGCACATTGGCACAGCAGTTAGGGCTGTTGCTTCACATTGCTTGATGCTCCCAAGTTTGATTCTTAGTTGTGGTACCTTCTTTGTGGAATCTTTTCCCCTCTCTTGTCATTCCTGTGGTTTAGTGAGCTTGTACATTGAGAATTAGAGATCTGAAGTAGGCACTTCATTTGTCAGCAACCTTTGGGATACGGATCCGATCTCGGATCCGAGCCGGCAGCTTCTACCACAGCATAGGTCCGAGCTCCTAGCTCCTCCCTTTACCCATAATCCCCTGCCAACCCTGACTGACCTCAGATCTAGTTTGCCGAGCTTCAAGCTACAAGCTGGATTTCGAGCTCCTGCTACTGAGTGAAGTTTTGTGAGAAAAATGTTTTTCTATTTCTATCTTTTTCTTCGTGTGAGTGAGAGCGAGTGTTTAGGTACCCCATAGCCCTATATCTCTCTCTATTTTATTTTGTGGTTATTTTTCCTCTCTACCCTCGCTGGTCGTAGTGTGTGTTTGTGGTGTGTGTAGGGGCCTAGTGAGTGTGTTTCTGTGCTACCATGTCGGAGGCCCCTAAAGCCATCTTTTCAAAGTGCACCGAGTGTGGCCATAAGCTTTCACCTGCGGATGGCCACACCCGGTGCGTTAGGTGCCTTGGGGTTAAACACCTCTCCTCGGGATGCACGATTTGCGCAGAGTTCAACCCCAGGGCACTTAAGGACCGGAGGTCGAAGCTAATTCTGGTGGGCCTTTTGCCCCCGGATTCTGCTCCGGCCTCCGGTGCTTCTGTAGCCGCTAACCAGCCCTTAGTGGCAGCCACCCCTGCCTCCCTCCCTCCGGTCGGGACTCAACCTCCCGCTTCGGCTCCGGAGGAGAGGGAGGCCGGGAAAGCCACACGGAAAGAGAAGCACCATAAGCGGTGGGCCGAGGACTCCTCCTTGGCCCCACCCGCCAAAACGGGCTTCTCCTTCCAGAACTTCTGGATCGCCTCCTCCTCAGCTCCGGTCCCCTTGTTTCTCACTGGGACCTGGGGAGGAGGGGACCCGGTCCCCGTCGAGGACATTGAAGCGGCACTCTAGGTCTGCCTCGGTGGCCTCTTCGAGGTCCACTTTTAGCATGTCAGATGCAGACATGGACCGGATGATGAGGAGGTTCATCCAGGCCCAGCTGCAGATGGGAGTGCTCTTGCCTCCCCTCCCCCCTTCCTGGGGGGAGCTCGACCCCATTTTTTGCTCCAATCGCTCCTTCTCCAACCCGCGTTGGATCCGGGGGTGGGTCAGAGCCGATAGTACTGGTTACTTCGGCTTCGACTGGTCCCCTCGAGCTTGTTGGATCCGACCTCTTGGAGCTGTGGACTGAGCTTCAGATCCGAGAGATTCGGTGCGACTTCGGCTCCGTCCCAGTCGGAGCACACGGGTCCTTCGGATCCGAGGGTCTCTGCCCCGGATCCGGTCCCCGCTTCGGATCCGAGTGGGAGTCGACTCTCTGATCCTATCGAGAGTGGCTCCCCCTCTGCTTCCGCTGTGGTGGAGAGGGCACTGTTGAGTGCATCCGGGCCTCCCGTCTTGGTTTCGGCTCCCCCCTGCACTCCCTCTCAGCTGGTTCAGGCTCCCATCACCCGACCTTCGGGGCAGCCTGCTTCAGTGCCTCTGGGTGTTCCTTTGGAACGTGACATTGCTGGTGAGACTTCCTCGGACAGCCCCCCCGAGGATGTTCCTCACAAGGCTAAGTGTAAGAGGAGACACGTGGGCTCCCCCAAGTCCCTTACGGAGGATACAGACTTAGATGAAGGGGAAGGCTCCCCAAGGTCACCCCCCGAGGATGTCTCCTTTGGAGACATCATGGAAATGCTCAGGATTAGGGGAGGGTGGTCTGCCCCCAAGGCTTCCTCCGATGAGTCCGTATTCCTAGAGGCATTCGAAGCAGGGCCATCTACCTCTTGGGTGTCCCCGACCCCCTGGTGGACCTTATTTCCACCAGGGCTTGGAAGGAGCCGGACACTGTAGAGCCAGTCCCCAAGCACCCAGATAGGATCCTGAGTCCCCCTGCAGAAAGAACCCACTGGAGCAGAGGCCCCCCCCCCCCCCCCGTGGATGCCATGTTGGTGGCGGCGGCCACCAAGAGGGAGTTGGCTCAGGAGAGCTCCGCGGTCCACCCACCGAGGAGTCTTGAGCAATGGACCACCTTGGGAAGCGGGTCTTCAGTTCAGCAACCTTCTCCATGAGGGCGCTGAACTATATGGCACACATCATCCGGATGCAGCGAGATCTAATAAAAGAATACGCTGCCTCCTCTCTCCCCCCCCCCCCCAGAGTCGATGTCGGAAGGAGACACGCAACTGTACTCCTCCCGAATGTCCACTCTACTCTACGTTCCATTTCTAACACCTCTGTGCAGCTCTTGTCTCACGCCACGGAAGGAGCCGCTAGAGCTGGTGGAGCTGGCCTGGTAATGAGGCAAAAGCAATGGTAAACCCAGATAGTAACAATTCCTTTATTAATCAAGATAACATATTGAAAATATGTCAATAAACCAGACCGGTTTCGGCCTCACAGCCTTTGTCAATGGTATACAGAAACAAATTTGTTACTATCTGGGTTTACCATCGCTTTTGCTGGTCGTTTGTGGTTGCTCTACTTGGTTTGACTGTTCAAGCCGTCCTTGCGAAGCATTTCAGTCGCATATGGTAATGAGGTGCCAAGCCTGGCTCCGACATTGTGACTTCTCGGAACCCTTTAAGGCGTCATTTGCGAATGCCCCCTTTGGTTCTGCGTTGTTTGGCAAAACCGTTCGCGACACTTTAGTCCAGAGCGAGAAAGACGGGAAGACGTCTGCCGTCGGAGTCTGCTTCTCTGCTCCCCAGAGGTCCTTTTCTAAGAACCAAAAGTGTCAGAAGAAGATATGGTTCCAGAAATCGCATCAGTCCCAGTCTGCTCCGGACAACCAATCCTCTCGTGGCAGAGGAGGACAGGGAGGATGCCACCCTAGAGGCATAGGGGGTCCCAGAAATTTTGGGTCCAGAGAACCCTTCTCTGAGAGGCCCACGCAGAACCCCTGAGGGGTTGCCCGGCTGCTCCACTCTGGAGGCAGTCGGGGGGCGTCTTTCGAGGCACCTAGCAATGTGGGAGTCCATAACAACAGATCACTGGGTGTTTTGCATCATATCCAGAGGTTACCAAATTCCCTTTATTGTAACCCCCAAAACTAGAAGCCTCCCCGACGTACCACCCAATCAGAGGAAGGCGGCTGCTACAGAAATTCAGCAGCTTTTACAAAAAAGAGCCATCCAACCCCCCCCCCCCCCAGATCAGCTCAGATCAGGGTTTTACTCCAGGTTCTTTCTGGTGCCAAAAAAGACGGGGGACTTGAGGTCCATCCTCGACCTCTCACTCTTGAACTTGGCAGTACCCAAAGAAAAGTTCTGGATGGTCACGTTACAATCTATTCTCCCCATTACGGAAGAACGACTGGATGTGCTCGATAGACCTCAAGGATGCGTACTACCACATTCTTGTGGACAGACGTTCCAGGAGGTTCCTCCGCTTCCGGCTGGGAGCCAGTCACTTTCAGTTCAGGGCCCTCCCCTTCGGTCTCACCTCAGCCCCCAGGGTGTTCACCAAAGTCTTGGCGGTTATAGCGGCCCACCTGAGGCTTCAGGGAATTCAGGTCTTTCCGTACCTGGATGACTGGCTCCTCATCGCCCCAACAAGGCATCTGCTCTGTTCAGGCAGGGATTATTACTTCAATCTTGCTCCACGCCTAGGGTTGACTGTCAACATGGCCAAATCCTCTCTGGCTCCTACACAGGTAATAGATTTCATAGGGTCGAGATTAGATTCCAGACTAATGCTTTCTTTCCTGACTCCCGATCGGCTTCAGAACCTGAGGTTGCATGTTCAGGCCATTCTCCAACTTCCTGCTCCACCGGCGGAATTGATCCTGAAGGCTCTAGGGTCCATAGCGGTAGCAATTCCTCTGCTGCCCCTAGCCCGTCTAAATATGAGGGTCCTGCAGTGCACCCTCCAGATGCAATGGTCCCTGTCTCGCAACCCCCTGTCCCATCCTATTCCCCTAAGCAGGGCTTGCAGAGGGTCGCTCGTGTGGTGGCTCCAGTCCCCGAGCCTTCACACGGGAAGACCATTCTCGATGCCTTCCCCCGTCGCCACAGTGACCACAGACGCCTCTCGCTTGGGGTGGGGGGGCACTATTCAGGCAGAACGGTCCAAGGCACGTGGAACGACATAGAGACCTCCTTGCATATCATTGTCCTAGAGATGAGGGCGGTGCTTTTGACGTTGCAGGCACTTCACAGCCTTCTTCCGATTGGGATGTTTGCGGTACAAACGGACAACATGTCAGTTGTTTGGTACATCAACAAACAGGGGGGAAACAGGTCTTATCCTCTGTCGCGAGGCCAAGAGCGTGTGGGAATGGGCGATATCCACCAACCGCTTTCTCATTGCAACGCACATTCCGGGACGGTCCAACATCCTAGCAGACAGACTCAGTCGTTCGATTCTGACTCCATACGAATGGTCTCTCAATTCTCTAGTAGCGAAGCAAATATTTGCCCAATGGGGGCAACCCTGTTGCGATCTTTTTGCCTCTCCTTCTAATACCAAATGCAACAGTTACTTCGCTCTAATACCCCTCAGGGGGAGTCCCGGAGAGACACTCTAGTACATGCTTGGCCTCCCGATCTCCTTTACGCTTACCCTCCATTGCCCATGATGCTGAAACTCTTAGAAAGCCAGTCGGCTGGGGAGCAAAATGATCCTTATTGCCCCATTCTGGCCTCGTCAAACGTGGTTCCCATACCTGTGGTCTCATTTGATTCATCCACCCTGGATTCTGGATCCCCTCCCTGATCTCATTACTCACCCTCTGGGTCTTCCGACCCCCAACCTGGTCAACCTCAAGCTGACGGCTTGGTTGCTCCAGTTCCACTCCTAATAAGGACTCCCGGAATCTCCTCACCAGTCAAAGCCATCCTAGTAGCAACACATAAACCTTCCACCAGAAGGGTCTATTGGAGTAAGTGGAAACTTTTCTCCATCTGGGCGGAGCACCATTACTTGGATCCTTTCACGGCGCCTCTTACATCGGTTTTGGATTTTCCAACTACCCTTTTTCATCAGGGGGCTAGCTGCTCTACAGTCAAGGTACAACTAGCAGCGATTTCGCATTATCATGTCGGGCATGAATCGGGCCCTCTACTTCCAAGCTTTGTAAAGCACTCCTCAAGGGTACCTTCCTTCTCAGACTTCCGGTCAGGGAGGTAGTACCCCCATGGGATTTATCTTTGGTTCTACAGGCCTTGACAAGCCCCCCTTTCGAGCTGGCGGCTATGGTTGATCTTAAATACCTCTCTTGGAAGACGACCTTCCTGGTGGCCATTACTTCAGCTAAAAGGGTCTCTGAGCTTCTGGCTCTCTGTGTTAAACCGCCGTATTTAGCCTTCCATCAGGATAGAGTTTACCTCAGGATCAATCCGTCCTTTCTGCCCAAGGTATCTTCGGAAGCTAATATTAATCAATCTGTTAATCTTCCTGTGTTCTTTCCCAACTACCAAAACAAAGGAGAGTACAAACTGCATTCCTTGGTTGTGCACAGACAATTACGCTTTTATATTCATCGAACTGTTGGTCATAGGCAATCTGACCAGTTGTTTGTCTCCTTTGCCAAAACCAATTTAGGCAAGTCAATTTCTAAAGTTACCTTGTCACGGTGGATAGCTAGTTGTATCCTGTTGGCATATCAGAGTTCGGGAAGGCCTGCACCTCAGGGAGTCCGAGCTCATTCTACTCTAGGGCCGTTGCTAATCTAGGGTCCCCTTGGATGATATTTGTTCCGCAGCCACTTGGGCTTCTTCTCATACCTTTATCAGCCATTACAAACTGGATGTTGTCTCCAGAGGTAGGGCGTCCTTTGGCTCTGCAGTGCTCCGGAATATTCTTCCATAATGGCCACCCAGGACTCTGGTAGCTGGGGACTCTGTCCCAAGGGTTGCTGACAAATGAAGTGCCTACTTCAGATTTTTTGTACTCCCCATAACGTTCCATCTGAGTAGGTATCTTCATTTGTCTGCAACCATCCCCCCCTCCTTCCCCCTGACCTATATGATTCTGTTTAGGATCTGTCTTAGATAAGCCCCTTCCGAGGCACAGTAACAGTTGTTATATCGGGCAAACTTGATCTGAGGTCAGTCAGGGTTGGCAGGGGATTATGGGTAAAGGGAGGAGCTAGGAGCTCGGATCTATGCTGTGGTAGAAGTTGCCGGCTCGGATCCGAGATCGGATCCGTATCCCAAAGGTTGCAGACAAATGAAGATACCTACTCAGATGGAACGTTATGGTGAGTACATAACTTCTTATTTTCTCTCCTATTCCGATGACATTATTTATGTGAATTGTTCCTTCAAATTGCTTTTAACATGCATACCTTGTACGTGTGTGTGAAGAGGTAGATGGATATATTTATGCACATTTTCACTGTTTTGCATTCACTGAGCGCTGGAATAAGTTCTCAGTCCCCTGCAGCCCTAAAAAGGATTAAATGGGTTGGCAGAGTATGAATGAGTTAGCTTTTTCAGTTGTTACAAATTTCTCATAAATTGACCAAGATCAGCTTTTTGTATGTTTATGAGGTCTACCATTGCAGATCAAAGTAGAAAAAAGATAATCAGTGTGGTAAGATCTGATGTTCATCTTTGTGCAATGAAGGTTTTGTAGTTAACATGAACAAAAGGCATTGTACATTCAGTTTGTGCATGTGAACTTTTACTGGGGAAGAATAGATAATCACTTCTGACCCACCTATTGCTTCTGTGATGCCTGGACATTATACTGAATTTTTCTATGCATTTGTTAACATAATCTGTGTTTTTGAAACTACAGACTGAGATTATGAAGAGCCAACTAGTTTGGGTAGGGGAAAATTTCAGCCGTCTTGAAAGTAATGGACAGTTTAACTTTGAGTTCCACTCCTTGTTTCATTGGCCATTTCCTTTACAAGCAGGTTGTGGTTTCATCACTGTTTGTCACATATTTTCCCATTGCTCAGAATATGTTAACTATGATGACATTTGTTTGTCATTACATTAGACGGTGTTTTATCATGGTCATTGTAGACCAATACGTGTGGTGAGGTTGTATTACATATAGAAGAAACTGGATTTTCTTCTCTCTTTTTTTGGCAATACTTTCCTATTTGTTTGACCTCAGAGGTAGTATATATAGAAATAAAAATAGGATTTTAGGGGCAGGACCTCCACATCAGGGCATACAGTAGACCGAAGTCCCCTACAGAAATCCTGCAGCCTCTTTCTGACTGCATAGTTCAAGGAATATTACCTGCTGCTTGAAGTTTTTGGAGTGAATCCCTTGCGTGCCAAGGCCCTGACATATCCTGATACATATCCAGCGTCAAACTAGCTAGGCAGACTTTGTACTCTAACTAGAGGGAAGGTAATAAAACACAAATAGAGAAGATAGGGAGATCCTCCAGCAAGAAACTTGTCTCTCTTCCACTCAAGAGAACGCTGAGCCACACCGGACTACAGATGACACCATTGCGATGCATAAACTACATATTACAGCAGAGGTGACCTAATACCTTGTGAGGGGACATCTGTTATATACTGGAGAGGGTCGTCTGCCCTCCCTGGAAGGGGGGGAATGCTGAGGTTTGGAAGTCAAACTAGATGTCCAGGCCTCTTGCAACTGAAACCCCAACAGACTGGACTACAGAGATCTTCTGTAACTTCTGCTGCACTGGTAAATTTCTCTCGTCAGCCTATTTTTGGTGTAATGGCTATAGGCTTTCATACCATATACCATTCCCACTAATTATCACATTAATAGCATACTAAGCACGCAATCAATCGTGAGGGACTTGGGCACCCAGGCTGATAGCAACCTAACTTTTGACCACCACGGTGCAGACGTTGTATGGAAGGCTTGAAACATGGCCCACCTCCTAAATAAGGGTATTTCATTCAGGAACAAGGAGGTTGTAACATCCCTGCACTCCTCCATTATCAGACCCATTGTCAAGTACAATGCCCCCTTTGGCATGTACCTTAGCAAGCACATGCAGCAGCTGGAGAGACCACAGAGGTTCCTGACCATGAAAATCTAGGTTCTCCCAACACCTGTCCTATACAGATAGGCTAAAAGCCCTGTCCCTCTACTCACTCTCGTACAGACTGCTCAGAGGTGACCTGTGTCTGGCATACAAGGCGATATCAGACCCAGCCTTGATGGAGTTGCTGCAAATCCATAAGACAAATTCCACTCTAGCAACCTGCACGCAAGGCCTTAACGTGGTCTGTGACATTAGTAGAACTTGCTGGCAGGATAGATTTGTGTCCCAAAGACTCCACCATCTGTGGAATAGACAGTCTCCATGTCAGAGTACCTCTGTAGCCCTCTTTAAGAGGAACCTGGACGACTGGATGAGAAACAGAAAATACACCCCTGGGATCCCACCTGTGTCCCTGCTGGACAGGGGAACCAGGTGCTGACTTTGAGGGAACATGGGAAAAATTCTTGGCTAGGCTTATAAGGGCCTCTGGGCCAATAGCCTAGTATCTTCCTATGAACCTATACCCATGTGGTATAGTACCTTGGAGACGAACTAGACATGCTAAAACAGATGAAAGTTGTGAAGACTATCATCGTAGATATTTTTAAGACTATAATTTTCCAAGCTTATTCAGTATTTCTCAGAATGGGAATACATGCTATAAGGAACAGCTGCAGTGCTATCTTGGATGGTATTTACATTTTTTTATTGAAATGGATAGTAACCTAAACAAAAGGATAGCCCACTAGCCTTGCTGAGAATTGGGAGTAGCAGAGTTGCTGTAAATTTATTTCGTAATACAAAAAGAACTGGTAAGTAAATAAGCTAAACCAGCATTTGTCATAGCCTTTCCATTCTGTTGAGCTGTAAGAGAAGTAATAAATGAATTATCAGTTTTCCTGTCCAACAGTGGGTGAGCACAGAATTGCAGTAACCAGCTGTAGTAATGAAGAGATTTCAGTAATTAAGAAAGGGTAATAATCAAGTTGGTTAAAGCAAAAAGAATAAAGAGGTGTACAAAACGTGTTTCACCAAGGTGTAGTAGAAAGGACCCAAATGATCTGACATAAACATTAATATTGTGATATTGACTAACTTTTTAATTTAAGACAGCAATCCAGACACTGTTTGTGCATTGTCTTCTGATGTGATCATATGGATCCATTCATTCAATCGCTTTCAGATTATCTTACTAGTCCAGTGCATAGCTTGGGAAGCCAGATCCTGTCCCAGCACTCAATTAATTCAAAATATAGAAACTCATCCTGAGTGGGTTGGCCATTATAGAAGGGGCACACGTGCACACCTGAAGGCAGTTTTGAGGAATGGATGAGGAATCGGAAATTCGCCCCCTGGTCTGGCACCTATGTCTGTAGTAGATTGAGGCAGCCTCTAAATGCTTTACCACCCATGCCCAAGCCAAAGGATACCCCTCAAAATAACATTATGGTATCAAAACTTGTCAGATGCATTTAGGAAGCGGTGCTATGCTTAAAAAGGCTCCATGGAGTCATTAGTCTAATCACCTGTGAATGCCGGTTCCCCTGCAACACATCCTTGGGGTGTTGGTGAAAACTGAAGCAAGATCAACTAAAACATTGCTCTGGATGCTCAAAAGGGGATATTATATGCAAGCACATTTTTGTTTGAACAGCATTCCTCGTTGGTTGCTAGGACACCAGAACATGTAGCAGAAACACAGAAAAGGCCCACTACCTCAGAACCAAGTTGGAGAACCAAGCAAGAGATTGTAATGTGTGTGCCCTGCAAATAAGTAGTGTACACCTCATCTCTGAATAAGAGAGATATGTTGACTACCTTTAAGATTCAAGTTTTACAGTTGAAGGTACTGGTAAATCTGCTGTTGAAGCAAGACAGTAACAAAGTTGTGTAAAGTTTTGTTTGTTGTCAAGGTTTGTTAGGCAGAGTCTCATCTGTGGCTAGAGGTGTGGATGAAGAGAAGAACAAGCTGATTAACCAGCTCAAAATGTGAGCTATAAAAATTGAATTTTCCAGAAAGGATAAATCTCTGTTATGTAAGTAAAACTATAACTGCTTTCTACCCATTACAAGATAGCAATATTTGCTAGCCTTAAAAATTAGAAAGCAGACTCTTGACTAAAACCCAAAGTGGTAATCCTCAACTGCCTAACCAGGGCCTGATCATAACCACGAACCCTGTCTCATAGCATTTAAGACAGTAACTGTTTACAGAATAAAACAATGCAGACAAAAGCTTAATCTTCCATTTTGTAAAATACTGAATCTTGCTACGTTTGCCTCCATATGGCTCTTGTTCATTAGTCTGCTGACAATCTGAAACATGCAACAAAACCAAAATATTTATTTTCTGTAAGTCATTGAAGCAACAGAAGCTTCAAAACAAACAAAATGCATACAGAAAAGGTCATTTTCATACTTAAAGCATGAAGAACAGTTAAGGTAAGCCTTTAAGAAAACAAACCAGTAAAGTATGTTTAAATATACTTTACATACAGTATTAAATAATCATACTTCTAGTAGAGGAGTCCATTACTGTGAAAAAAATGTGTACTGCTTATGGAGTCGACCAAAAGTTCTTAAATATTCTTTAAAAAAAATAATATATATATATATATATATATATATATAGATATAGATATAGATATATATAGATATAGATATATAGATATATACACACACACACACACACACACACACACACACACACACACTGCAGTTCGTGGAGGGAGAAATTCTGAGCAGTCGAAAGAAAGTGATGCACTTAAAAATTCCCATATCAACAGGTATTCAAACATAGAAAGCTAAGTTTCTTTAAGCTGAGTTCTTTCCAAAAATGAAAATTATTCATTTTCAGTTCCTTATTAGATTGTGTTCTCGTGGAAAACTGTTTCCTTTATGATTTTGTGCATGTCATGTATAAAAACTGTTTTAAGAGAAGAGTAACATAAACATAGGCGTGTCAACTAGCAGGCAAATAGCAAAAATAAGCAGTTGAATGAACGCTTAGTTCTGGTTTCCTGCATGAATGACGGCTGTTAATGGTATTGTCCTTTCTATCTCGTAAATTTAAAAAAAAAAAAAAGTGTATAGTAATATTGGTAACATTTGATGTTCTGTAGACCTATCTCGCCTTCATTCTTACATATGGGTTCGGAGCCGATACTCTGTTCCGTCTCTGCCTATTACAAAGCTCAAAGTCTCTTAGTTGACTCGTGGTTAGTTAGTTATCCCACAGTGCACTAATACAATCCCCAGATCTCATTTGCCGCGTCTACGAGTTCAGAAATGCTTCTTGCTTGGCCGTGGCCAAGTTCAAAATTTTTTCTATAGCTAAAAGTATCAAGAAATATCAGTAAATGTGAATAATAGTTATATTTAATGTTAGTGTTAGTTATCTTATAAGTAGTGTTTAGAAGTGTTTTTGCTATTTATTTAGTTTTGAGAACTTGTTGGCCATTTGGCCCTTGTTCTCTGTGTGGTATACTGTGTGCTAGTTTTTCTAATAGATTTATTTACGTAGGTCCACTTTTGTGTTAGGACCTTGTTTTTCACATTTTCATACTTTAAATTTTGTGTGCAGTGTTCTGTGCTAGTTTTAGACGCAGTTTATTTTTCCGTAGGTCCGTGCTTGCATTAGGGCTTTGTTTTCACAATTTTATAGATTAATAGTTGTGTGCAGTGTTGTTTGCCTCTCATACTTTGCCTCCTTTCCAGCTAGGTCCATTTAAGTTAGAGGACTTAGTCCTCGTTGTGTTTGGTGTGTACCTGTCTTAGGGCGAGGGCCATTTTAATTAGAGGACCTTGTCTTCCTTCTTACTGTTTATAGAGCTCTTATAGCCATGTCTAAAGAGTCCAAAGACCACAAACCTTCGGGTTTTAAAAAATGCATAAAGTGCTCCCAAAAGATATCAATTACAGATGGTCACAGTAATTGCGTTTATTGCCTCAGAGCCATTCACTTGCAGGAAACTTGTTCCTTCTGTCACTCCTTTAGCTTCAGAGTTCTCCAGGAGTGAAAGAACAAGTTAATTCTGAAAGGTGGTCTCAAGCCTTCCTTCAAGGAAGACTTAGCAAGCTCTTCTTCATCAAATTCCCATTCATCTAGAAAAGAGAAGGCCAAGTCGGCCAAGAGACTTTCTCCGGCGCCAACTGTTTTGTTTGAACCTCCTCAGAAAGCATTGAAACTAGATAAAACTTCTACCTCTTCGGCTCCACTGTCCTCTGAGCCAGTCAAGGTGGTCGATGTTGACACTGCAGTGTCGGCCCCAAACATTTCGGAACCGACTACTGAAAAATTGCATCAGAGCCGGTCCAGAGATCTTTTGCCGGTCTCCCCAACCTTAAGCTCTCCCTTTTTACAGAGATCCAGATCACCTACCCTGTCATCCAGATCCTCCAAGAGCCTGTCAGAAGACGATGTGGAGAGAGTAGTGCTTAGACTCTTGAAGTCATCTGCTTTGCCCAGCTTGTTGGCTCTGACCCAGTCTGTTCCGGAGCCATTTTAGTCCATTCTCCCTGTTGTGGTTCTTCCTCTGAGCCGTGTTGGGCCCTCGGAGCCGGAGTTTTCGGTGCTGCTTGTTGTGGAAACCTCGGTTCCAGCTCTCCTTGTGGTGTCTTTGAGCAGAGTTCCGCTCCGACACCTTCGGCGTCGTCCATGGTGTCTAGGAGCTGAAGCTCACTGGTCGGCCCCGACAGGGACACTTGGACCCGAACTACTTCAGTGCCGTGTCTCCCTCTCGGTGTGTCAGCTAGGGTGAGCTCGGACCCTACATCCATCTCGGAGCCGGTCACTCTGGAGCCGAGGACTCCTTCCGTTTCCTCTGAACCGGGGCTGTCTTTGGAGCCGGAGAGATCTACATTCGCGATGATGAGCATGCTGTCTCTGTCATCAGCTCCGTGCAAGGGTACCGATATTCTTCCCCTCAAGCACCGACCTCTGTCTTAGCACCTTTTCTCTCCCTTGGCAGCAGAGACCTGCAGCCTCAGGAGCCCTCGTTGGGTGGCCCTCAGTCTTCCGAGACCTCCCCGGAATACCCCTTCTGAGGAGCCCCCTCGGAAGAGGGCATGCAAGAGGAAGCATGTAGACTCCCCAGATGAGTCTTATCACCTCAGACACTGACGTCGAGGAATCTGAAGGTTCCCCCAAGTCATCCTCTGATGATGTCTCCTTTGTAGACATTCTAGAGATCCTAAAGCAGAGAGGCGGCTGGCCCACTGTCACCCCCTTCTGATGAGGAGTCGGTGTACCTGAAGGCTTTTGGGTCTTATCCTTAAGCCTCTTGGGTGACTCCACCTTTTGACAAACTCTTGGACTTGGTTACTTGAAAGGTGTGGGGAAACTCCTGATGCCGTGGAGCCAGTTCCCAGAAGACCCTTCAAATTTCTGTCAGCCCCAAAAGAGAGTATTTGTCCAAGTGCGTGCCTGTAGATGCCATGGTGGTGACGGTGGCCACTAAGGAGGAGCTAGCGGAGACATCTGTCCATCCGCCCAACAAGGAGTCTCGAATGATGGATAGATACAGGAAGCGTATCTTCTCTTCAGCGGCTTTTACCCTCAGATCGCTGAACTATCTCACACATTTTACTAGGCTTCAGAGAGATCTCCTCAAGCAGTTAGAAGATACTCTTCAAGGTACATCTACTGCAGGAGTCCCTGAGAGGGTGACTGTTCAGTTGTCCACCTTAAATTCCATTGTGAACTCCTCCTCCATGAGGCTGATCTCCTATGCAGCTGACTGAGCGAGCAGGGCAGCGGGTTCTGGAGTTTCCCTTAGGAGATGCTCGTGGATGCACTTATGTAATTTTGTGGAGCCTTTCAAGTCTACTTTTACCAACGCCCCCTTTGATGGTTCTTCTCTGTTTGGACCTAAGGTAAAAGATGCACTCACCAAGTGTGAAGAAGGGAAAACTCTCTCTCTGCTGTGGGAGTACGTTTTACCGTCCCTTCTAGACCATATCCCAAAGGTCAGAGAGGTGGTAAGATGTGGTTCAAGAAGTCCCAGAGACTTTTCCCGGATCCCCACAGGGTGATTCCTCCTCCTTCAGAGGCAGAGGAGGAAGAGCTAATGGTAGATATCACCCTAGAGGCGGGGGGGTCTGCAAAACCAGGGTGGTCGTGATTCCTTTCAAGGCCGTCCCTGTCAGTGCTCCTGATGTGCGGCCCGGCTCTGCTTCTCTGGAGCCAGTCTGAGGTTGCTTATCTTTGTATCCAGAAGCCTGGCTAAACATCACCCAAGACAAATGGGCACAAAGAATGATCACTGTGGGATACTCCATATACTTTTCTCTTCCACCCCACACTCCCAAGAAGATCCCGGATGTTCCACCCAATCACAGGGATCAAGCAACTGTGGAAGTGCAAAAGTTGCTTTCAAAGAGAGTCATTCAAACCGTCCCTGCAGACCAGATAGGATTCTGGACTTACTCCAGATTCTTTTTAGTGCCAAAACGAACAGGGGACTGGAGACCCATATTGGACCTCAGCAAATTAAACAAATCCGTAAAGAAGACCAAGTTCCGGATGGTGACACTGCAGTCTGTACTCCCTCTGTTAGGGAAAGACAATTGGATGTGCCCCATAGACCTGCAAGATGCATACTACCATATAAAAATGGACGCAGCATCAAGTCATTTACGCTTCCGGCTGGGAGCCAGTCATTACCAATTTCGTGCTCTGCCCTTTGGTCTCACCACAGCCCCCAGGGTATTCACCAAATGTATGGCAGTAGTGACAGCTCACCTGAGTCGTCGTGGATTCCAAATGTTTCCATACCTGAACTGGCTCATGACCGCCACCACCAGGCCACCTACTCCTACAAGCCAGAGATTCGACCATCCAGCTCTGTTCCCAGCTGGGGTTACAATAAATTGGGAAATGTTTGCCTTATCGCCATCTCAATTTTGTAGGTGCAGAAATAGACACAGTCACCATGCTAGCTCGCCTACCTGCAGACAGAATTCAAAACCACAGGCAGCAAATTCACAGTTTGCTTCCTCTACAGAAAGTCAAGGCAAAGACAGTGCTGAAACTCTTATGGGTCATGGCCTCAACCATAACTCTAGTCCCACTAGCCAGATTGCAAATGCGAATTCTTCAATGGCTTCTGTTTTCCCAGTGGTCCCTTCAAAAACTGCCTCTGTCTCACTATATCATCATAACAGAGTCATGCACAAAGGACCTTCGTTGGTGGATTCAGCCCGATCAGCTGACAACAGGCACTCCATTCCTCCCTTGCCAACCCGTTGCTACTGTGACCACTGATGCCTCACTAATAGGGTGTGGGGGGGGGGCATTATCTAGACAGGACTGTCCAAGGCACATAGCAAGATCATGAGGCTCACCTGCATATCAGTGTCTGCTTCTAGTGATGCAAGCACTTCACAACTTTCTTTCTCTAGGGACGATAGCAATCCAATCAGACAATATGTCAGTGGTAAGGTATCTAAACAAGCAAGGGGGAACCAGATCTTACCCCCTTTTGTAGAGAGGCTCTTCGTGTTTGGAAGTGGTCGATATCTTCCCAACGCTTTCTAGTAGCAATGCAAATCCCGGGGACAACAAATGTGATAGCCGACAAGCTCAGCAAGGGCAGTCTTGATGCCTCACGATTGGTCTCTGAATCAGGAAGTAGCAGAACAGATCTTCCGCAAATGGGAACAGCCGTGCCTGCGATCCCTTTGCCAGCCCAATCAGCAGCTGTTTCTCCCTTATCCCCCCTCCAGGGGAGTCAGAGAGATGCCCTTGTTCACGATTGGCCCCTGGGACTCCTTTATGCATTCCCTCCCTTTCCGCTCATATCCAGAGTGATACAGAAAGCAAAGTTATTGGGAAGCAAAATGATTCTTATCACTCCTTACTGGCCTCGCCAGATTTGGTTCCCCTTTCTCAAGCCTCATATACTAGACTATCCATGGACTTGTGGACCCAGTGCCAAACCTCTTGACACATGTCAGGCCCCCTTCACCCCTGCCTCCACACCCTCATCTTGACAGCATGGCTGCTCCACTTCCATCCCTAGTCAGGCTTCATGATCTTTCACCTGCTGTGACCCACATCCTTACATCTTCGCATAAACCTTCCACTAGGAAGTTATACACTAGCAAATGGAGAAGGTTTTCTATGTGGGCAAAAGAAAGAAATGTAGATCCTTACACAGCATCCATCCCTCTGGTTTTAGAAATTTTGTCTGAACTTTTCCATCAGGGATCAGCTGCTGCCACAATTAGGGTCAAATTGTGGCAGCAATATCTAATTTTCATTTGGGACAACATGAACCTATTCTGATGTCCCACAGATTATGCCAAACCTTCCTTAAAGGCGCTACTTTGCTGAGACCTCCCTTCAGGAGCGTGTACCTCCTTTGGATCTGAATTTCGTTCTGTCCAAACTAACTTCCCCGCCTTTTGAGCCCGCACAATCATGTCAATTAAAGTCTGTGTCTTGGAAGACCTTGTTTCTAGTAGCTATCACATTAGCTAGACTGGTATCAGAGTTGTAAGCACTGTCAATCAAGCCTCATTTGACTTTCCACAAAGACAGTTTCCCTTAGTACAAATCCTTCCTTCCTTTATCCCTAAAGTGTGCTCTCAGACATTTGAACCAAACTGCCGAACTGCCTGTATTTTTCCCTAATCATTCCAACACTGCAGAATACAAATTTCATCAACTTGATGTTCATAGGCAGTTACGGTTCTACCTTCAACAGGACTAGGGAACGTAGAAAGTCAGATCAATTGTCAGTGTCCTTTTCTGAGTCTAGAGTAGGTCTGACAGTCTCTAAAGTTGACCCTATCTAATTGGATTTCAAACTTTATTTCCTTCATTTACTCCTCCAATGGAAAGACTTTACCATTCAAGATTAAGGCTCATTCCACAAGATCCCTGCCCACATCTGCTGCCTTTCAAGCCAGAGTTCTAGTTGACAGTATTTGCGCAGCAGCAACTTGGGTTACCCCTCATACCTTTGTTACTCATTGCAAATTGGAGTTGACCTCCAGGGGTAGAGCCTCCTTTGGTTCCACGGTACTTAGGAGTCTATTCCTGTGAGCCACCCGAGAAAAAGGTGCTAGGGACGCTGTCCAATATGTAAGAATGAAGGTGAGATAGGACTACAGAACATAAAGAAGTTGTGTACTTACCATAACGTTGTATGTTTGTAGTCCATCTCGTGCTTCATTCTTACGAGCCCACCCACCTACCCCCATCCTGGAAGGATCTGGAGACAGGATAGTGTTGCCCTTGGTAGGGTGGAGACCTTTCTTTATTCTTTCTGGATAACCTTTTCTATCTTTCTATAGTTTAGCAGCAAACAAGATCTGAGGATTGTACTAGTGCACTATGGGATACCTACCTAGCAACGAGCCAACTAAGAGACTTTGAGCTTTGTAATAGGCCGAGTTGGAGCCGAGGATCAGCTCTGAACCCATATGTAAGAATGAAGGGCAAGATGGACTACAAACATGGAACGTTGTTGTGAGTACATAACTTTTTTCTTGCTGACCTTTGCTAAATACTGAAGAACTTGTGACTTTGTTAAAGAAGTTTATCAGATTCAGTACTGCAGGGGGTAAAACAGTCACGTAATGAAAAGTAAAAAGAGGCATGGTCAGTCTATGACTCTGAGCTGTATAGACTTGTAGCAGAAAATGGCCAAAAGGGCCAGGCCTCAAAATTTCAAGTAAATAAATATATGTTCATCTTTTGACCTTTTCTTTAAATAATTCAGAAAATGTAGTTGCTTCATACAGTATAGATACTGAATATTTCAGACCTTGGAAAGTAAATGAGAGAGTTACAGTGTAATGCATGTGTAATTTAATGTTTTACTTTATTAGTCCTAAATTTTAGGAGCTTTCATTTAAAATTCTGTGCAATTCTAATTTTTTGCTGCCTTCCTACATAAAAATCTTGAATTTTTAAATTGTCACAAGTTGAAGTTTGAAGCAAGTCAAGAAAAAATTAAACTAACTTTGCAATACCGTGTACCTACATTGGGCAAAGTAATCAGTGGCTACAGTCAGTATAAATCTTGGATTATTCAGAGCATCAAATATATGCATGGCAGAAGAAAACGATCAAGTCACAGAAAAGGATTCGGGTATCCAAAGTACAGTCAAGTTGTTTGGCTGATTATGATATCCTAAATAAAATCAATGTTGCAGTTTTCCAGACAAGCGAGGTTATTATCACTGACTTCTGCTGGAGTACCAAAGTTTAATCTTCCCTTAGGTCATAACGTTCAGCGCATGACCTCAGCCTGCAACTGTAGAGGTGTAAAGGTGACGTATGAGCATAGATCCTTAGACTGTCTTGCCCCTAGCCTAAATGCAGGTCACATACCCGTCAGACTGATCGTTGGTAACCTAACTTTCATTAAAGACAGTGCCCCTTTGGGGAGCATTTCTTTACTTATCTGTTTTGTTGTGCTACATTTGTATGTGATGTCAGCTAAGAGGGGTGAGTGCAAGTGCACTAGGTAATTCCCATACAAAGATTTGCATACTTAGTGTTCATTCTGCATAGATGCGGAACATGTCTTTGTTTCAAGGATGATGGTGTGATCCCATTTGGCTTCTCATTTCACTTTCTTGAAGACCCTATGTCTGGCATGTTTGGTCCACTCCAAGATGGCAGATCCTGCTTCCCTAGATATACCTCCACTCCTCAAGAGGAAAAATTAAAAGGCCCATCCTGTATACTCAGGGAAATACTAAAAGGTACATTGGAATCAGAAGTAGTGGTACATCCAAGTCGACCGCTGTTGCAGTCTACCAAGACCCTGCCAGAGACTGCTGTGGCACTGAAGGGCCTTACGACTGAGGAACTGGCCTCAGTATGACAAAGGTTAACCATGTAGAACACACAAGGCCAGTGATAATCTCCAAAAAGTTTATGTAAGCGCTTTCATTGAACAAATAATCCTTCTTCTTCAGACCCTGAAGAAGTTGTATTATTTGTTAAACTAAAGCGCTTACATAAACGTTTTGGAGATTATCACTGGCCATGTGTGTTCTTTTATCAGTTTAATTTTGTTTTTTTTCTATAAAGGTTAACCATGTGTCATAATTTCAGAGGGGCCAGAAGGCATCCCACACATTCTAGTTAAGGAAGAGATCCTTGGTAGCTTATTAGATGTATATTGGGAGATCTAAACCTCCCTGCTCATTGCAGGTAGATGTTGCACCAAAAAAGAAATGACAAAACTATGCATGTCTCTCCTTCTCCAGTCTCCAGAGAGATGTAATGGGTGGACCTTTTTAAGGGTTGATCAAGGCCATAATGGCCCTGAAACCTCATTTGTTTTCTGCCCACTCTCCTTCCACACCCCATAAAATTACTGTTGATTCATCTTCTCTTTCTGATGATGCCTATGACTCTGAATATTATCTGGCATACTCCTGTCAAATACATTCCTTATTCAAATTTCTTCTGATAATGAAGGCTCCCATTTCCCGTAACCTTCCTGCTAAAGAAACTTCATTTGGAGAGACTGTTATAAACATGAAACATTTTGAATGGAAGTCTAAACAGATTTCAGAGGTGTATAAAAGATACTGCAACCTCTTAAAAATGGGCACTCCAGCCCCTTCACCTGTCCCTCCAATTCTGGAGGCTTTCTTGGATGCTTTTCAGTTTTCCTCTGCTACCCATGATTCATAGCCTTCTGCCTCCAACAAACCTGACAGATTAAAGTTCCTGGTGAACTTAAGTTCTTGTACAAGACTCCAGTGGCAGACTCTCCTGCAGTATCTCTACTCATCTGATTAACCTTCCAAACTTCTTTTCAATGATAATGTTTTTTTGTCTGAAGGAAGGGCATTATGGCTGTGGATAGGTGAGGAAAAAAGGTTTATGCATCTTCTTCTCTGACATTCAAACCTATTAATTATCAAACCCAGATGACCAAGTACCTGTTATCCATTTTCACCTCTTTAAACCAGGTAATGGTGGATCCACAAGGGCCAGATTCCAAATATCCAAGCAACAAATGTCCTTGCTTAATCAGGATATTCAGGTAGCCAGACACGGTATATAATGTAGTTATGCTGCAGAGGCCTCTTCTAGAGCAGCTGCTTCTGGTGCTTTCATTTGCAGGTATTTATGACTGCCCAGTCAAACCATGCCAGAAGACTTCAAACCCAAATTTATTGATACTCCTTTGGACAAAGACCTTTTGTTTGGTCCTCAAGCTGCTAGCTTAGTTGAAGCCTACAAGAGCAAGATAAAATAATTGAAGACTGCAGGCAAATGCTGTTTTAACCTCTGTGACTAGATGTCAGAGGAATTACCCAGCCAAGTTCACTTCTTTTGTTAGGTAGGACTCCAGACCCATTAAGAAGGCTGCCCGAAAAAGATGCCCAGAGAAACCGCGGAGGGATCCCACATCTAGGAGACCTCTGTGGGGGGGGGGTTCTTGTGTCTACTTACAAAATAACATCTCCCAACCCCTTGGTCCTGCCCTACCCCTCTCCAAAGGACTTGCTGAGTCAGTCTCAATTTGGGAAAAGATGGCCACAGGCCACCAGGTATTTTCCATTATGAGAAATAGTTATGCCATGGACTGGAAAGAACTTCCCACTGTGAATAGTGCACCCCCCCCCCCGCAGCCAAGTCCATCTTCTACCCATACTCCCAAGAGTTGTAGGCACAAGGCACTATAGAACCAGTACCCATAAAATTCGTAGGAAGAGGTTTTTACTTCAGTCTCATCTTGGCTCCAAGAAAAGAGCACTGGAGACCAGTACTGGGTCTGTCTCTGGTAAACACGGTCTTGAAAGTGCCATCCTTCAGAATGCTCTCACTGATTCCTTTCATACTTCCTCAGACATACCTAGTACCCATGGATTTAAAGAATGCCTTTCTCCACATACTAATTTGCCCCTTTTGCAGCAGGTTCCTCTGGTTCTATATTGGCTCATCTCACTTTCAGTTTACTGCTTTGCCTTTTGGGCTTTCCACAGCCCCAGGAGTTTTCACAAATTGTCTTGCATCAGTGATAGCATTCTGCCAAATTCGGGGATTCAAATTTATCCCTACTAACATAATTAGGTGATTCAGGCTACCTCACCTCAGATCCTGTTCCAACATCTCCAGATCTCCATTTCACCCTCAGCCTCCTCCTGCAGTTGGGGTTCAGTGTCAGCTACAAAAAATCCTCCCTCTATCCCGACCATTACATAGTGTTTCTGGACTGCAGGCTTACCTGCCTCAGGAAAAAGTACAGAATCTTACAGCTTATTTTCACAGGCCTTCCTCCCTCAACCTATGCTCAGCCATGGAAATCCTAAAAGCTCTGGGATTCATGGCAGCCACTGTCCCAATGCTCCCTCTAGTCAGACAGCATTTGAGGAAAATTCAGTTGTACATAAAACAAGTCTGATTCTAACACTCTTGTACTGTAGATACTATGAATCCCCTCATACCTTGCCTTAGGAAAGAGTTATTTTGGTGGGTCAGTCAGGCGAAACTCTACCTAGTTTTCCACTTCTTCCTATCAGTTTCAATTCAAGTTGCACACAGATGGCTGCACATTGAGTAACAGCTTAATTCTAGCTCTCCCAGTGTGAAAACAGAAACTCAGCAGAGAAGACCAGTGGACTTTTGTTTCTGGGTAAATTTCAGTAACTGGCTAGTAAGTACACTGCCTGGATGCCAGGAAAAAAGAAATACAGAGGACCTGAAGGAAAACATCTGCAAAATGTGAGGAAAAAAGACTGTGAAAAGTACTGTAGTTGTACAGCAAAAAGCAGTGCAAGCTCACAGACATGACTTCCAGTAATCTAGAGGAAAGCATACGACAACTGCATACAGGCCTGGTTAAAATAAACAATACACAAATGGGAGTATATCAACTCAAATAACAGAAGGCTGGAAAAAAATGGAAGAAGCTTTAAACAAACATTCAGATGAGGTGATAAAGCTGAAAAAATCAGAAGTTGGAATGGAGAAAAGGCTGGGTGAATACGAGACTGCTCCAGAAGAGATGTTTTAAAACATGGAATTAGAGGCCAGAGCACAGCTGTACCAGAGAAGCTGGAAGGAATAGACTAACTTTACCAAAGCACAAATAAGCAACTGGATGGTATTCCACAGCAGTTAATTGTATATGCTCCAAACCTAGTTATGAGAAAGCAGCCTAGACTAATAATAAAGATGCAATCCTACCAGCAGAAGGAGTTGATTCTGATAAAACTATGACAGAAGGAGAAAGTACTAAAAGTGGGAGACAGCAGAGTATTTGTGGAGAATGATTACACATTGTACACAAGGCAGAAGAAGAGTAAATGTATTCACTTTTCAGGGAATGTCAGGTAGCAGGCATGAGATTCAAACAGCTGTACCCAGTTATCTTGAAAACATTCTTCCCTGGAGGGAAGAAATCATTTTTTGATGAAGTACATGCTAAGGAGGAAATACAAAAGTTTGTCCAACAGAAAGTGAGCTGTGAAACAGTGAAGATTCTGCTTCTTGTTCTGGTTGTAAAGACCACAGAAGGACTGTGCCAGTGAAACATTTTCCAGTGTTTCAACAGAAAATGCTGGAGAGAAGAAAGGGAGCACGAGAGTTGACTGGAAGAATCAAAAGTACTTTGGAAGTGAAGCAGAGAGAGGATATGGGAGATGGAGATAACTTGGAAATTGACATATGGGATTATATAGCAGTAGTTATATTTGTGAAATAGAACAAGAAAATCTGGAAATATTGTACTTTTTTGGACTTTGTTGGACTTGTGGGGACTCTAAAGCATTTAGGAGGTTACTAGGGTGTCAACACGGTGGTCATTTCAAACTTAGCAGTTTTCATCCTAATATAATAGCATAGTCTATACCCAGGATTGTATGTAGTAATGACTGCCCATGTTCAAGAGGATTCTGGACACTATCCCCAGTATGAATTTACGGTGCCCATCCACTCATTCAGGTTCCTTTTGAAAAGTGACAGAGGTGCTGTGCTTCACATGAATTGGCAGCTTATTCCAATGAGACTGCCGTCACTTTGAGACCAGTCCTACTTCATGTCATTAATGTTCGGAAAAATACTTGGGGGAAGAGGAGAGAGAAAGTAAACTGTAAGTAAAACATTTTTTTTGCTTAGTATTATTTTTATAGTGTATAATTTTCTTTGCATGCTATAAAGTAAAGTTACAAACAAGTGCTCCTGTTTTCATTTTTTTCTTCTCTTCCTCCTTGTTTAGTTTTAAGAAATACAAGTACTGCAGTGTAAAAAAGCTGGTTAAGAGTATGACGAAAGAAACATTTATGTGCTTTTTCTCATCCTTGCATGGGGGACTGACTGGATTAAGGCCCTTAGCTTGATCTGCTAAGTTTCAAGAGTAAAGCCAAGTAAATGAAAGAGTATTGAATATTATAAGTTTTTTTTTGGCAAGTAAATGTTTGCTTATTAGCAATTCTGTATCTGGTCCTTGTGTCTTCATTGAGACAATCTGATGAATAGAAATTGGGTAGAAAAAAGAGAACTAGGCTAGGAGATAATGTTCTTTGAAAGTATTCAGGTGTTTTCCCAGCTGGGTCTTAGCATGGATAGCCTTTCTTTTAGGTTAACTCAAGTCTGTAAGTGTGCATATCAGTTTGGGATACGTGTTCCTATTAGGAAGGTAAAACTTCAGTATTTGAAGATGTACATAGTTTTGTGTGTTAGTAAGTTAATATGTTTGAGGGGGGCATTGGGGTGTGTTTTTTTTGATTGAGAGCTTTCAAAAAGTTTTGTAAGATTTTGACATAGGCTCAAATGGATATGACAACAAACAACTATATACAAAGTTCAACTTCCCAAACAGTTTATGCATGTAACAAAAAAGCTGTTATACATAAGATGTGGGAATAACAACTTTTTAATAAATGATTCCTTCTGTAATGCTTCCACTGTGGTGCAGCAGTTAGCATTGTCGCCTTGCAGCAAGAGATTCTCTTGTTTGATTCTTGGCTAGAGCACCTTCTGTGTGGAGTCTGCATGTCTTCCCCGCGGTTGGGTGACATCTAAAGACATGCAGGTAGGTGTGTGCGTGAATGGGTTTGCCTTCTTTGAAGGTTCAGCATCGGGCTGGCAACTCAGCACCATAAAAATCCACTGCCAGTCATTAGACTGGAGTTCCGCTGTGGCAGCCCCTAACCGGGAAAAGCCGAAAAACTACTTTCTTTCTGTAATGCATTTAAATATCAGTGGTTTCACAGATGAACACAAAAAAGAGAGAGTAGTGAACTATATTAAAAATGTAGAGTGCAAATAGCTATGTTTACAGGAGGCACACTTGGAAAGAACTGAACATGTGATTTGACAAAGGTTTTCATGATGGTTATTCACCAGAGTACCTGGGACAAAGGAAAATGAGTACTTTATATTAATTGCAAGAGGAGCTCCATTAGTGATAAGAGGATAAAAAAGATCTGATGTTAGTTTTCATTCATTCCTCAACATATGGGACTCTTATCTGACACACTTTTTCTGACTCTGCCATTACTCCAGCTCATGGAGATTAACAAACTCAAGAGCTCATTTCTTACCCACATTGCACCATGCCGAACTTCCCTCAGATCTTGTTTGCCACTTTACTGACCAGACATGGTTGACTACTGCTCTTAAGCGATCGTATTAAGATGTTATTTGTTTAAATCTTTACTTTTAATCACTATCCATTAGTAAATCTCTGTTTAATAAATTTGTACTTTCCGTCTAGTTGTTGCTACTCTTAATTTTTATTTTGCCTTATACACTTACAAATGTATTCTCATTACCATTGTTAATAGGCCTTTCCTACCCCTGCATATCCCTCTCCATTAATTGTGTTGTACCTTTCTTCTATTAAAAAAAAAACTGCTAGCTTTTCTCTCTGCCCTTTCCTTTCTCTAGTGGCAGTATTTGGTTTGCTACTGTCTGAATAGATATCTTGGTTCTTTTGCTGATATCTGGTTGTTTAGAGTTTCGCCTGTAGGTATGTCTGAAAAAGGCTTTAAAAATGTGCAAAATGTGGGTAAAAGATGCCATTTAGTGATGCTCACTAAATATGATAATGATAGATTTGTAGAACAAAGGGGTTAATGTCAAGGGAGGAGGATTACATTGGCATGCATTTGTATTCCACGTAAAACCGCTGTAATGGAGCTTAAGAAAATTCTAGGAGAAATAATCAGCTTTCAGCAAGGAATATTACTTATAAGTGGGGACTGGAATTTGATTTGTAGGAGTGAATGTGTTTGGGGTGCCCAGAAGGGAAAGTATAACAATGGAAGATAGACATTTGAAGAAATTTATGAAAATACTTGGCATGGAAGATGTGAATTCAGTACTAGGAGTTCAGTGAACTTGCACATTATTCCCCAAGATACAAAAACTGGGCTAGACTAGACAGAATTTACATTTCACAGGAACATGTATATTTAATTGAAGGCCTTGATACATACCCAGTAATTATTTCAGATCATGCGCCAATAATAACTAAAATAAAAACACAGAGTAATGAAATAAAAGTGAGACACTGGTGCTTTCCCACCTATCTGTTGAAAGGAAAGGAATTTATGGAGTGGGTAGTGGAAATTATTCAGGCGTTATTAGAGAAGATAGAAATTTCTTCTGAAAATATAGCTAGGGAATGGAGTAAAATTAAAATGGAGTTTAAAAATAGCTTTGAAATAAAAGAAAGGGAGGTATGTTTAAGAAGTAACAAGAATTATTTAGAGGGACTGACCAATTGCAGAACAGAATCTCCTAGAAGAAGAAGGGGAGTAGCTATAGAATGTTAAGCAGAAAATATGGGATTACCTAGATAATATGCATGAGTTTAGAAACCTTGCAGCTGTTATTTGATAACGCTAGAGCACAAAAAGTTTTAGCACAACAACTCAGGCAACAGAAAGTAGAAAAGGGCTGTCTCCATGCTTCGGGAGCCTATAACAAAGAAGGTAACAAGATGCGGTAGAGGTATTAGAAATATTTCAGAAATTCTATGAAAGTCAGAGAAATGTGGAAATTAAGAAAAGATACAAATGGAAATGTTTATGGAAAAATTAAATATGCCATGGTTAGAGGTAGATGAGGCTGAATTACTAACAGGATATGAGGAGAAGAGAGAAAATGGTGATGTATAACCAATCTACAGGAAAATCCTCAGGAGTAGATGGTATTCCTGTGGAAATTTGTAAGCTAGGTGGAAAAAACTGATCTGGAAGGTTTTATTTAACAGTATTTTAAGAGGAGGAGAAGTACCAACAACTTGAAAAAAATGGTGGTATCTATAATACCTAAAGAGGGTAAAGTTCCATCCGATCCAGCTTTCCTACAGTCCCATTTCAATACTAAACAATAATTATAAAGTGTCTATAATGGCAAAAGTGATGCAAAATTGATAAATATGGATCAGTGTGGTTTTGTGGAGGGGAGGCAAACATTTGACAACATTAGTAGAACGTTGATTCAGAGGTAAGCAGAATGGAAGAAAATACCTCTGTTGTTGGGGCTTGATGCAGAGAAAGCATTTGACAGAGTAAGCTGGGGATTTATGATGTGTGGGCAGTGGAAGCATTTGCATTCCCTGATAGAATTATAAGGTTGATTAGGAGAATATATGAGGGATTGAAGACAAAAATTAAAATGGGTGGGGGGGGTCCTCTCTGATAATTTCTGCTTGAGCAGAGGAACTCGGTAGGTGTGTCCTCTTTCCCCTTTATTTGCATTATATTTAGAACTATTGCCAAAGAAAATAAGGGACTCAGAAATTCAGGGATATAATTGGTATGGTAGTCAAGAAAAGCTGCCTCTATTAGCAGATGATATTTATTCATGACAAAACCAGAAAAGGACATTACAGCATTGTGGAATATTTCGAAGCAGTTTCATATCTTTTCGATTTAATGAAGCTAAAGCAAAAGGCAGTAGCGGTAAATTGTGTACCCACACATGAATTGGTTCAGCAGTATCCATATTTATGAGGGCATGATAAAATTAAGTATTTAGGAGTATGGATTAAAAATTATTCTGGTATGGCAGCTAAGGATATGTGGGAAGAGACTAAAAGGGTAATACAAAAGCTGAGAAATTTGAATGTCTGTTGTATGGATATGGATAGTAAAATACAAGCAGTTTAAATATTTTAATCCCTTAAGTCTCAAAGACAAGTCGGGCATATTTTTCAACCAAAGCAGAAATTGTGGATGGCAATTAATAAAGAGCTAAAGGATTTTATCTGGGAGGTGAAGACTGCTAGAGTCAAGCGGGATAAGATGATTCTTCCAATAGAACAGGGTAGATTGGGATTACCCGATTTGAAGGGGTATTTCAGAGCTACACAGTTAAGGCTCCTGTACATAGCACAAGCAGAAACTTGTAATTCAAAATAGAAATGGATGATGATGAAAGGGGGCTCAAGAAACAAGGAGAGACTGGGATTTTGGATGCATATCTTTAAGGAAAACAATAATCATACAGAATATTATGTTCATAAAGTAGCAGAAAGTTTTCTAAGAACTGAGCCAGAATGGAAATGGTGGAAGGAGCACCTGCTGATTGGGAGGACTGCATTTAGGGATACAGACAGTAAACAAGAGAGGGATTGAATTGGAGAAAACTGGCAAAGGAGCCAATATATTGGGAGCAAATAACTAGAAAGGGAACGGTAATTTAATGTATTTGGACTGCAAGTTGTGAGATTGCCTTCTATATCAAGGATTGATATCAGAGTATAGGCAAAGAGAAAGAAATGGAGGGACCTAAATGAAATACCAGCTCTGGTAGAATTTTTAGTAAAGTCTAGAACAGAAGTCGCCATTAAAAAGAGAAATAATTAGTAGAGTATGATCATTGTAGTAGTCAAATCAGTGGATGTTATAAAGGATTGGGAACAGAGACTGTGGATAAACAGTTCAGAAAGAAACAATGGGGGATATATGTATGTCTCCCAAATATGCAACAAAATCTAGAGCATTTAGGATTTTTTGCTTGGAAATGTTTACATATAGATATTTTTATACACCAAGTAGACTCCAGAGGATTTTTCCTCAGGTAAGACAGCAAATGTTGGAGGTGTGTTGGGGAGGAAATGGGTAATTGAGAACATATTTTCTGTGAGTGTAATGAGTTGGCAGTCTTTAAAGATTCCCTACAGACTATTCTGTTGGAAATACTGGGTGAGGAAATTGGTGCAACTAGGAAAATTATTTTTCTGAGCTATGATACAGAATCTGAATTGCGTAGACATAGTAAGGCCTTGCTGAGTCTGTGGTGCCTGCCAAAAAAGCAGATGCTGGAAAATGGAAATCAAAGTCTAAACCAACTGCACTAGAAGTAGTGAATATCATAACCGAGATAAAACAACTGGAATTGGGATCTTTCAAAAAAGGTAGGAGCAAATTACATGGGGAAAAATAGGAATAATGGGAACAATACATACAAGGGAGGAATGAGGTTTAAAAGAAGGCATGACATGAACTATATAATGTTTGACTGACAGTGATTGGGTAGATCAGTGATGTATTTTGTTTGCAACTAGGATTATGTCAATATGGTTTGATGTTCATCGTACTATACTGCTGCAGTCATCACACTTGGGTTATCCTGTCGTCAGGCGATCCCGCAGTCGGCCGAATCCCAAGTCCTGGTCCGGTGTCGGTTGTCGTTGCCTCTTCCCTGACGTCAGTGCGACGGGTATAAAAGAGACAGCCGACGCCATTGTCTTCCGTCTTTCTTGCCGCTCGGTGCCCGAAGCAGAAGCAGTTCGTGTCGGTCGGCCAGCTCCTGAAATTTTCGAATCTAGTTTCAGCCCGAAGTCTTCTCTAAAGCTAAGTACCCCGTTGGGGAAACTTTTTTTGCCTCAGACCGATGTCAGACAAAGTTAATAATTGTATTTATTGTGGGAAGCAAATACCTCATAAGGATTTTCATTCTTATTGTATTCCTTGCCTAGGCCCAGACCACGACGTCTCTGGTTTTCGGTTTTGTGCTAGGTTCAACAGACGTACAATTAAGCGTCTGGCAGAATTCGCCCAGCATTATTTTGGCAGAAAATTTAACTATAGCATGCTGTCGGAGCAACCGACATCAGCAATGATTAAAAAACGCAAAGATAAGGACCAGCAGCCAAGGCCAAGACCAGATACTGAGGCCTCAGCAAGGCCCGACGCCGGTTCTCTGGTTTTCAGTGAGGCGCCTTCGCAGCCCCTGACTACCGCAAATTCAGAAATTCTGACGGCCTCCTAAACCGAAGCAGTTGGGCCTCAGGAACCGGTTCCACCTCACTCCTCGGACGCCAACCCCGACGGGGATCCGGAATTTTTGGATAGGCCTTTGGTCTCTGAAGGTGTTTTCAAACCGACAACTGTCTCTGCCAAGCCTTATGCTAAACTCAAAGCCCCCTTGAAAGTTAGAAAACCGGGGCCACACACCCCCCCACAGGCCCCTATGCCTAAAAAACAGATGCTTAAGATGGCTGAGGATTTAATTACCCTTATCAGGGGATCCCAACCCCCACCTGACAAAAGGCCTAGACTGGAGGAAGATTATCCTTCCTCTGACCAAGCATCCATTTCCTCAGGCAACTCTGACGACCAGGATTACTCCTTCCATCCTTATGAAGACTCAGATGATGAAGAGTCCATTCCCTCGGTCTCCCCCCGAAGACTACTCTTTTGGGGAAACTTTACACACCATGAGGGAATACTTCCACTGGGAAGGCCAAGATTACTCTGACTCCAAGAAAAGACTCCGTGAGTTTCTTCTTCTTCCACAGCATAGACTCCTGGCAATTCCTCCAGTTTTAGACATTTTGGATGATGTTTTCTCTGAATCAAGTTTAAACCCAGATTCCTTACCTCCAGCACCAGCTAAACCAGACAGATACTGCCGAGTCCCTGATACTCATAAGTTTCTATACAAAAGCCTTACTGCAGACCCCGAGACCATTTCCCAGGGGTTAAGGCCTCTACTGCTAAGAATCCACTTCCTTCTGAAAGAGATTCCAGAGCATTAGAAAGATTGGGAAAGAAAGTGTATACGTCTGCCACTTTGGCCATGAGGGCATTAAACTGCCAATTCCACATGCTAAAATACCAACAGTATTTGATTACACAGTTAAAGCAGAAACTGATCCCTCAGACAGATCAACTTGATTTTAAAGAGATGCAGGATTTGCTGCATGCAGCAGAACAGGTGGGAAAGCATACCTTACAGTGTGGTTTTGATTCATTGGAAGCCTCATGTAGAGCAGCTGTCCCAGGGTCTGTAATACGTAGGCATGCTTTGCTTAAAGAACAAGCCTTACCAGAACATGTCAAAGCAAAGTTATTGGATGCTCCATTGCAGAAAGATGTTATTTGGTGTCAAAGCAAAGGAAGTTTTAAAGAAAATGGAAGAAAAGGCAAAGTCTATGCAAACAGATTTTTTACAGGTACAACCTCCTCATTTCAGCAGAAACTGGCCATCAAAAAACTGGTCCTTTCCTTTCCTGCATCAGACAGACCCCAAAGAGGTAGGTACAGGCGCCCAAGGGGCAGAGGCCAGCCACAAGGTTCTTTCAGGCCTAGACAGTGGCATACAACAACTCAGAGGTGGAGACAAAAAAAGGGGCGTGGCCAAGGATGAACACAGGATAGCAGCAGATTTCTTCAGCTCCACCAATTTCATTACATTGACAGGAATTAATTACTTAAAAAAATTAATTTTTGAAGTAATTTTCTTTCTAAATATGTTTGTTTTATATAGTTCTTGAACTATATCTAAAAAAGAAAGGAAATCTTAATAATATTCCTGTCAGAAATTACTTTGGAAATTTTTCCTGTCAGTTTATCAGTCTGAAATGAGTTCCAGTAAGACAAATTCTCAAGACTCCAGCATCAAGAAAGAACTTCAGTCTCTGATAATTATAGTCCAGCAACTTACTGCTAAGATGGATAAAATGGATACTAAAATAGACACTTTCATAGAAAAAACTACAAAACAAATAGACTTGTTACATATGGACCTGCAACAACAGAAGATCCAGATGACAGGCATAGAAGAAGCTGTGAATGACATGGAAAGTAGAATACAAGAAGAGGAAATCAACATTGTGTTTCTGCTGAAACAAAATACACATTTACAAACATAGCTGGATGACCTGGAAAATAGATCTAGGCGCAATAACATTAGGATTTTTGGACTGCCAGAAAATATTGAAGGGTAACAATATTACTTCTTTTTTAACAACATGGCTTCCTAAAACTTTAGATTTACCAGAAGCATTCTCTTTTGGTATCGGAAGAGCACATAGATCTATAGCTAATACTAACTCTAACAAAAACTATCCTAGATCACTTATAGTTAGATTTCTATCATCTTTTGATAAAGAGATGGTTCTTAAATCTGCTTGGGCTAAAGCTCCTGTTAAGATTAATGAAACAGCTGTGCGTTTTGACAATGACTATTCTTCCATGGTATTAGCTAAAAGAAAAGTTTTTCTGCCACTAATAAGGGAGCTTAAAAAAGCACAGTTTAAAACATACCTTCTGTTTCCTGCCAAGCTTAAAATCTTCCTTCCTGATGGTCCTAAAATTTTCGATGACTTAGACTCTGCTTTACTGTTTATCAAAAAAATAAGATTTTGGAAAAATAGAAGAAATGGAATGGGCTAGTCCTTCGTTAAAGAGACTGGCAACTGAAACTTTGTGGAAGACTTCAGAGAAGAAGAGACTAAAAAACAAATGATTTGTACTATGTTTTTTTTTCTCTCATCATTTTATTTTATTATTAATCTTTTTAAATATAGTTCCTGCATTTCCAAGAAGCAACAAATATTTTGAAAAAGATTTAATCAAAGTTATTCTCTGTGTGCAAAGAAATGTTTTGTTTCATAACTAGTCAAAATATCTGGAGATTTAATGGCAAGCTGTGATTTAACTTGTTTCTCTTTCTGAAGAGGAAAAATAAGGTCAGTAATTTGATACATTTTTTTCCCTTTAAAAGTTTATATGTTCTTCAAATGCTATTCCTAATTATACTTTCTTGATTACACTGCTTATGCTTGTTTGTAAATAATCTGTCATGCTTTAACTAATAATAATTAGAACTAAATAATAGTAAATAATATGTTTTATTTTTAACTCTATTAATATAAACAGTAAGTAATATTCTATTGTATATACTTCTTATAGCTTTCTCTTACATTTTTTTTTATTTCTGCCTTGCACCCTTTTACTTTCTACTCTCTTTTTCTTTTATTAATATATAGAAATACTTTTGATCATATAGACACAGTAAATAAGATTCGCATAGGAGTTGAGTTGGGACAAAAATGTTGAGTTTTGTTACTTATTAATAATTTTTGGCTTGATTTCACTTACATAGAGTCTGTAATAACCTGTAGAATGCATTGTGAAGGTTTTGTCATGTTTGGATGCATTTACACTGCTAAATGAATGTTTGTCACTAGTTTTTAATAAGTTTCCCGCCAAAATGTTAAGAGAGACAATCTGGGATGTGGGCTGTCTCATGCACAGTGTCCATAAGCTACTTCAAAAGCTTCAACTCTCAGAATTCTCACAGAGAAGCTGAAAGCAGCTAGTCTCACCTTTGACCTAGATATCACACTGACTCATCACAGATACAGGAATGACACTACCTAATTATACTTTCTTGATTACACTGCTTATGCTTGTTTGTAAATAATCTGTCATGCTTTAACTAATAATAATTAGAACTAAATAATAGTAAATAATATGTTTTATTTTTAACTCTATTAATATAAACAGTAAGTAATATTCTATTGTATATACTTCTTATAGCTTTCTCTTACATTTTTTTTTATTTCTGCCTTACACCCTTTTACTTTCTACTCTCTTTTTCTTTTATTAATATATAGAAATACTTTTGATCATATAGACACAGTAAATAATAAGATTCACATAGGAGTTGAGTTGGGACAAAAATGTTGAGTTTTGTTACTTATTAATAATTTTTGGCTTGATTTCACTTACATAGAGTCTGTAATAACCTGTAGAATGCATTGTGAAGGTTTTGTCATGTTTAGATGCATTTACACTGCTAAATGAATGTTTGTCACTAGTTTTTAATAAGTTTCCCGCCAAAATGTTGAGAGACAATCTGGGATGTGGGCTGTCTCATGCACAGTGTCCATGAGCTACTTCAAAAGCTTCAACTCTCAGAATTCTCACAGAGAAGCTGAAAGCAGCTGGTCTCACCTTTGACCTAGATATCACACTGACACATCACAGATACAGGAATAGCAGATTAATAATATGTGTTAAAAACCTATGTCCCAAACATATACATTACTATAACTCATTTAATTCATCTGATTGACGAGCATAAATAATTTTATAACTCTATACTGGAAGAAATTGTCATGTGATATATTTTAAAGCAGTAGTATAGCATGTTTGTAAAATCTGGTTACTAAAATGTGTTTGCTCTGCATTATTTTGTATAAAGCCGACAGATTTATTGAAGGGACAGCAATGTAAGATGGTGCTCAGTAAAGATACAACTCAGTGAGATCAGATATATATATATATGTATGTGTGTGTGTGTGTGTGTGTGTGTGTGTGTGTGTGTGCGCGTGTGTGTATGCATGTGTGTGTGTGTGTGTGTATATATATATATATATATATATATATATGTGTGTGTGTATGTGTGTATATATATATATATATATATATATATGTGTGTGTGTATGTGTGTGTATGTAGGTATGTATATAAATGTTTCTGAGAATCTGCTTAACTATGAAGTATGATTTATAACAATTTCTATGAATACAATATTTTATTCTATTGGCAATAATGAGTTTGAGTAAATGCTCACATACAAGCAATTCAAGGTTTTTTTTGGAAGCTGTTAACTGTATTTACATGACAGAAAATAGATGCATCCTAATGTATGTAATGTCTGAATCATATTAGCCAAAGTTTTTGATTTAAATGAATGTTAGAACTTATTTTTCTCTCCTCTTGATTTCTAACATCAAGATTATTTGAATGCTATTTGAATACAAGTGTTTTATATTACATGGATGTATATAGTAGTATGAACAGTTTTTAAAAAAAAAAAAAAGGTTTATTTTAGTTTATATGATGCTGTTTTACCAAATGTGTAGTCTTGTCTTGCTAGATAATTGAATTGAAAACTGTTAACTTCAGTTAAATATAACTAGTATTAAATTGATAAGGTGGTAGCTGACGTACTGCTGCTTAGGGTAGGGGGTTAACTTGAGTGGTAAATACTACTCTAAGTTGGAGTTTATAACTCCAGGCTGGATGCAAGGTTTAATCCTTACATTATTTTCACTTGTTCATTGTTATTTGTATATAGTTTTGACATCCACAATATATTTTGTACATTCATTGTCACTACAAACAAAATTGAATCCTATACGAAATCCTATAAGAATTCAATAAATACAGCTATATTTAAAGGTACACCTAAAGGAGGAGATGTAACATTACTTATCTTGTTATTTGTTATTTTGATCATAAGATTCTTAAGTTTTAAAAATGCCAAATGACATCTTTAAAAGGAATTTCTTTAAACATTAATGGATTGAATAATCCATGTAAAAGGGCAAGCCTAATAAAATACATTAATTTACATAAGGCCAACTTAGTCTTCCTACAAGAAACCCATCTCTTGAAAAAAGATATTGATAAACTAGCCACAAACAAATATACAGTATTGGTTAGTTCAGAGCACACTCAGAAAAAAGAGGAGTGGCTATTTTATGGAATAAAAGTATGCCCATTCCTAAAACCATTAAGTCTTATCAGGATGACAAAGGAATGTTTTGTATGGTTACAATACAAATTAATGGGAAGACTTACACTTTAATTAATGTATATTGGATACCTGGAATTGGTATTAATACAGTGAAACATCATCTTGATAAGATCATATCATTCTCTATAGGAGATATTATTTTAGCTGGTGACTTTAATTGTATACTACATGAAAGTGATACTGCCACTATAGGAAAGAGAAGAATTACATCTAATGCAAAACATTTAAAGGATTTTGCTAATTCTTATCATTTGAATGATATTAATAATCAGATAGATTCAAAATCATTACCATACACCTTTTTTCTAACAGATACAAAACTTATTCAAAAATAGATAGGGTCTTTATTTCTAACCAGATGGTAACAGATTTAATTAATTCCAAAATCATTTCATGTCCTATATCTGATCATAATTCAGTTGTTTTTGAATTCATGATAAAAAATACTCATAATGTTCAGATCAAAAGGATACCAGCATACTTAACTCAACTAAAAGACTATAAAGAATATATACTTTCAGAAGTAAAACATTTTTTAGACATACATAACACTCCTGAAGTCTCCATTGTTTGTTTGGGATGCCTTAAAATCATATCTATATGGGCAAAGTATCAGATGGTATAATAATAAAAGGAAATCTTGGGATAAGGAATTGTTAGAAATTCAAAGTAAATTAGACTCTTATAAACATAATAATAAAGAAAATATTATGGACAAGAAAGTTATTGAAGAAATAAACAAACTAAATGAGAAATACAAAGAAATTTTAACTCATAAAGTTAAAATAACTTTAGAGAAATACAAGTTTTGGTCTTATTCAATAAGCCCCAAATACTTACATAGACTTAAAAATAAAACAAAAAGGTTGAATAAACAAAACCATATCAAAGAAATCTTTTCTCTAAGGAAAAAGAAGAATGTTTCTAGTATACCAGAAATACTAGATGAATTTAGAAATCACTTTCACAAAATTAACCATAATAATATTAACATGGAACCTAAAGATAAAATAAAGGAGTTTATAACCACAAATATGAATAAAAAGCTTAATAAACAACAGATTAAACTATTGGACAAGAGTATTTCATATACAGATGTTATTACACAAATAAATAAGCTTAAATCAAACAAAGCACCGGGTAATGATGGTATTATACCAGAGATATATAAAATCCTTTCTAAAAATACATATTCATTAATACATAAGGTTTTTATTTTGGCCCAAACTGAGTTAATAACCGCCCCATCTTGGCAATGTACATTTATTTCGCCAATTTTAAAACCTAATAAAGATCCAACTAGATGTTCTTCATATCGGCCCATCTCATTACTTAATGTTGATTATAAAATGTTTATGAATATCTTTGCTGATAGATTGAAGACAATCATTCCCGGCATTATAGATATAGATCAGACAGGCTTCATTGTAAATAGAAATACTTTTGATAATATAAGAAGAACTTTAACATTAATAGATTTTGCAAATAGGAAAAAGAAAGATTTAACACTTATTAGTCTTGATATAAGTTCAGCATTTGATTCAGTAAGTTGGGACTATCTGTTTACCTTAATGAAGTGCACAAACTTCTCGGATGCATTTGTAAATCTAATTGAACATTTATACAAAGGAACGTTGGCTTATATTAAGGTAGGAACATGTGTTTCACAAAAATTACCCATTCTTAAAGGTACAAAACAAGGATGTCCACTTTCTCCACTATTATTCACTTTAGTAATGGAGCCTTGGGCTAATTTGATCAGAAACAGTACTGACATAGAGGGTTTTGAAATAGATGAAAATACAACATCCAAAATTCAACTTTTTGCAGATGATGTTCTAATTACATCAGCAGGATCTAATTCTTCTATACAGTCTCTATTTGATAACATGATGAATTTTAAAAGTATTTCTGGTTTAATATTCAATGAAGAAAAAACTAAAATACTACCTATATATACACGAAAAAATATTCTCATTAGTGATTTTACTAAATATGTACCCAATTCAGGTCAGATAACTTATTTAGGTATAATACTATCTAAAGATATTAAATCTATTATATATAATAATTATAATACCTGTTTTCTTAATATACAAAATCTTTTTAATACCTGGAATAATATGTTTTTACTATGGAGGAGAGACTTACAATTATTAAAATGATAATATTCCCCAAGGTTTTATACTTAATACAATCAATAATACTTCCACCTACAAAAATAATTATCAAGAAACTGAGCACACTAATGTTAAATTTCTTATGGGCACCTAATAGACCTAGGATTGCATTAAAGAAACATACTAATAGCTGGTCTCAAGGGGGTATTTCTTTTCCAGACTTTAATTTATATACTATCTCTTCTGTTGTAAAAGTTATTACTTTATTAATAGATCAGTCATATGTCACAAAATGGAAAGATTATTGGGAGCTAATTAGTATACACTTCATGAAAATCTCCTTAACACATAAAATATGATTGTAAATAACTCCATGTTATGGTTACTAAAGGAATTTTGTACTTCACCTATTACACCTAAACATATGGTTTGTTACCCATTAAATATTATTATTAGTTATCGTAACTTTATATTCATGCACCCTAAGTATAGGGAATGGAATTTTATTGTATTTCCTATAATGTATACTCAGGGTATGCTTTTGTCATCTACTTCTGGAGGAACTCATTTAGCTATAGATAATGATCTAAAGTACTTGTATCAGTTGATATCTGATAATAAAGTTAAAAATCTAGATTTCTTAAAACAAGAATTTGATCTAAGAGAAACTTGCTGGTTAGAGGTTCAGACCTTTAGACAACATCTCATTAATAAAATAGATTTAATGTCTATAACTGTTAAAGAATCTATTCCAACACTGATTGATTACTTGATATTAAATTTACAACATAAAGTTTCTGATAAAGGTAAACTTTCATACATATATAAAGTTATCAGACAAGAAACTTTTTACAGTGTAGATTCATACTGGAATTATTTCACTTCTATTAATGGGGACCCACCAAATCAACAAGATAAATTGGAATCTGCTTATAGAGCTACGTCTTCCATTGTCTGGAGACTTTATACATGGAAATTTTTACATAGATCTTTTTATACACCTTTGATGATGAATAAAATAAATAATAAAGATAATCTATGTAAGAGATGTAATGTAGAAAGTAATGCTGACTGGGCTCATATGTTTTATGACTGTATAAAATTGAAAGAATACTGGAAGTCAATTAATGAATTTTTGCAGGCTCTTTTTACAGATAATTTCATTATTTCTAAATGTCTTATATTATTCAACACACCTGTACCTCAAAGTGTTAAAAAGGTTAAGCTTCCCTTGTTATGGTCTATTCTAGCAGTGGCTAGGAAAATAATAACTAGAAATTGGATTTCAGATACACCTCCTTCGCTCAATGAATTTAAAAATGTTATGAATATAGTGTGCCATATGGAAATAAACACAATTAGGACTAGAACAAATAGAAAAACATCTTATTTTATTGTATGGGATAATTTACAAAATTTGTTAAAAAAATTTTAATTTCAATAGCATGGTATTTTAGTTTAATTAATTGATCTGATTGTAGTGGATGTCTTTGTAAATACTTTAGTTGTTTTGTTGAATATTATAATAATACCTATTTTTAATTACTTGTATAAAATTGTTATGATATTTCTCTTATATGTTAAAACAATAAACCTGTTTTGAAAAAAAAAAAAGAGGTGGAGACAAAAGATCTCAACCCTTCAGGAAACAAACACAATGACTTCCCTCTTCGCCTGCCAAGCAAAATTGCCCTGGCAGCACCTTTGGGAGGAAAACTGGCTCTATTTCCACAAAATTGGCGCATCATAACAAAGGACAAATGGATTCTGGACATTATTACCCGAGGCTACAGATTTAATTTCCACACTTTACCACGGATGAGAGGCATGCCAAATATGCCTCCAAACCAATGGGCAGAGGCTCAAACGCTGACTGACAGTGATTGGGTAGATCAGTGATGTATTATGTTTGCAAGTAGGATTATGTCAATATGGTTTGTTTTCATTTATATTAATGTGTGATTTCCTATGTCATAAGTGATGATTTAGTAAATGTTTCGTGTTGAAAAAAGAGTTGTGCACAGATGCCTCGGACAAGGCCTGGGAAGCCAGGACATGCACCCACTGAGTCCAGGGCATATGGCAGCCAAACCTCCAAAGGGTACACCTCAGTCTGAAAGAGATGAGGACCCTCATTCAAGCTGTTCAGGTCTTCACATATTTGGAAGTCAGGTCCTCCTGCAGTATTCATAGACACCCTGAAAGTTCATAAGCAAGGAAGCTGCCAATCTTACCAATTGTGCAGACTAGCACAGAGGGTGTGGGACCTTACCACCTAAAAAGCATGTGCCTGCTAGCTGTATACATGCCATCACAGAATGTTGGCAGACACTTTAAGCAGGGCCTTGGAGGACCCTCATGAATGGACCGTGAACCTACAAGGCTTCCTAGACATCCTTCATAGTTTAGGGACACTGCAGATAGATGTTTGCCTCAGAGAGTAACAAACAACTTCCCCTCTTTTACACCAGGAAACCTTGCCCCCTTCTCCTGGAAGACAGATGATTTCTTTCTTCATGGGACAGGGAAGTTCCTGAATGCCTTTCTTAACCCCCCCCCCACTACCTCTCCTTCAAGGGTATTTTGCTAAATACCCCAAAAATGAAAAAAAAAACTTACTAATCACCACAGCATTGGTTCCGGTTCCATCTTGTGTTTTATTTAGCCAAGGGCAAATATTACAAACTGCCACACAAGGAAGACCTAATCACTCAGCAGAAAGGATCATTACTACATCCCAATGTGTCATCCCTGAACCTAATCTTGTACATGATAGGGTTCTCATTCCCCATCAGGCACCATTTTTCAGAAAACATAAAGTTCTCCAAGAAGCAAGGAAACCACCACATGAAAATCCTACATGGGTAAATGGAAGTGATTTTCTTTCTGGTGCTAAAAGAATAACTAGAACATCAGTAAATCAGAGCTGTCTTCATCTTAAAGTACCTGTGTAAGCTCATAGATGCAGGTGCGGCATACTCCTCCCTCCATTAAAGCCCACCATCTGCCACTTCAGCCTGTCTGCCTCACAGCCTTCTTATATCCAAACAATTCCTTACAGAGGTTTTGCATATTAAACCACCAAGGAAACCTGTTCCCCTTCCTTGGCGCCTCAGTTTTGTGCTGGAAAAGCTTACTGTGCCTCCTTTGAACCAGCAGCCTCAGCTAATCTCAAATTCTGCACCTAAAAGACTATTCTGCTTCTGGCTCTCACTTCAGCCAGGAGAGTCTCAAAAGTACAGGCACTCATGGCCATTTCTCATTTTATTATTTTCACAAGGGCCTGGTGACACTGAGGACTAATCCGTCTTTCATGCCAGAGCTAGTGAATGAGCTCTGTCTCAACCAGGCCATCACATTTTCTCCTTTCTTTCCCAATTCAGCGAACCAGGGCAAAAGAATCCTACACTTGCTAGATGTTTAAAGACAGCTGGGGTTCTTTTTGGACAAGACCAAATCCATTCATAAGTCTGATCAACTGTTTGTCTTTCTTAGATTAAAAGCTGGACCAACCAGTATCCAAGCAAAGCAGTACAGGGCGAATGTCTAAATCCATTTCCTTTTTTTACTGTTTGCATGCACTTCCTTGATCCTTGCCCTCATGTCCTCAGGCACACACTGTGAGGGTAATAGCACCCTCAGGGGGCTCCTAGAAAAGAGTGGATGCCAGGGCTATATTGGATGCTACCTCCTGTTTTTTTGTACATACTTTAACTAAACACTACAAGATTGATGCCTTTTTAAGGTCCAGGATGGTCTTCACTAAGTCAGTCTTCTATAGCCTCTTGGATATCTCCTCTGTCTGCTGTCCAACCCCCCCCCCCACACACACACACACACACACACACACACACACACACACGTGTTCCCCCAGTTCTGGGAATTACCCACTTGTGTAGAACACTGCAGCGGTGATTTCAGTGAGAACATGGTGTAGTTGTGTAAGAACTTGTCATAACACTAGATGTCCTACTGATCTCTGTTGCAATATTCCTTCTCACCGCCCTCCTATGTATCTTTTTCCTTTTTATCTGCCCTTTAACAAAACTCTAGGACTGAGGAAGCTCTTTTACCACTTCATACATGGCCCCTCCTAGCCACCTGTTCACTTTCTCAAGGGCCTTCAGGCTCCTGGCATGGCAGTAGTCTGAAGATATATGCTCATACATATGTCTTTATACCCATACACTTTCGAGCTGACAAACAGCCTATGGAAGGCTAAGCTTGTGTACCTTGGCCGGACGCCAGTGGTGGTGGTAACCCCACTTGTTTTGAGTACTGCAACAGTGATCAGTACATCTACTGCTGTAAGTTCTTACACAACTTTACTTTCTTCAAGGTCTTGTAGCATTGTCCTGAAGAAGCCACTGTGTGAGAGCATCACAGTATTATGTCAATTGCAGGATATTGTCCTCCGTAATTGAGTCTGTTTTTTGCTTCAGTCAGTCTTGAGCAAACTTCTTGCACACAAGTTTAACTGAGGAAAATTTGTTCCAGCTTTTTTCTTCAAGGGTGATTGACTTAGTACTTTAGTAATAGAAGATCCTTAAAGGCTGTACAGACCAAGGACCAGGGCAGCAGATGTCCCTAGTGAAAGCACATTGACAGTCACTTTTGGCCTAGAAAAATGCTGACTAATGTCATGAGTTCTTCACCTTTCAGCCATGCATCAGACTAATGTCCTGGGGTGAAGAAGATTGGTTATTGGAGGATAGTTGCAAATCTCTTTGAAGGCAGATATCTGCTTCAAGTACTTCCCATGAAGAATGATTCATACTGTAGCAGTTAATTACAATATTGAAGCATCTTCTGTTAAGGTGAGTTTTCTTGCACAACTGTACTTTTCCCATTGCATCCTAAGTCCCTGAATTATAGGTACCTTTCAGAAGGTGTTTTTTGCTTTATAATTGGATATCCCAAAATTTCGCTGTTGTCGCTGGGAAATAGTTGATATTTTAATGTATTTAAATGTCTGATGTTTCTGTAACATAAAGAACAGCTTTCACAACATTTGTATTAAGGTGGGAAGAGTACTGTGTGCTGACATAGTAACCTTAATATTGCAAAGCTTCCTTGCTGCTTCTGTTACATTTTTACTGCAGCTGAAGAATAGACTAGGGATGTGATATGTTTGTAGCAGTTTTATGCTGCTGCTGTTGGTTTTAACATGATATTTCTGTTTTGCAAAGCAGGTCACAAGAGACTATGATGAGGAGGAGCAAGGCTATGACAGTGAGAAAGAAAAAAAAGAGAGGAGATCGGAAGAAAGAATATCGGAAGAAAGAATATCAGAAGAAAGAAGATCAGTGTCACCTTCTCCACCTCCAAAACTGAGAGATATATCTGCTGAAAAAAGCAGTGGGGACATTACCAAAGAAACAAAAGTAAATGGTGATGATCACCATGAAGAGGACATGGACATGAGTGATTAAATTTGTCTGTTTGCTGCTGTAGATTTGCGTCAGTCATTCCTTTGTGTGTTTTGATGCATTCATTCTTACAACCTACTGGCTAAATACAAACTTAAAGCTGTACATTTTACGGAATGTGTTTAGCAAATATATTTATAATTTTTTTTTTCCTTAATGCCAGAATTTGCTTTTACATCAACAGCTTGTAGATTGCCACTTTCCATGTGAGAGATGCAGTCAGGTTTGTAGCAAATGCCAAGGTCTAAATGGAGCTGTTCAGCGGTTTTCACACAATTCATTTCTAAATAACATCTTACCTAAAGGGGGTCTATATCATTTCATTGAAAACTCATTTCATCGAAGCTTAATTCATAGACACATATTCACTGAAAGCTCACTTCACTGAAAACCCAATTCACTGAGAGCTCACTTCACTGAAAACCCATTTCACTGAAACTCATTTAATTGAAAGGTATATATGGCCTTTTCCCCCACTGTTGTGAGATCCTGGAGTTAATATATTAAGTAAGGCGAGTGTGGGGGGTACAGGCCCCCCACATATTGTAAATATTTTAAAGCATATAGATGGAACAGAACATATAACCAAATTATGTGGGGGGCTGTGTCCCCACACCCCCTTACTTAATATACTAACTCCAGGCTCGCACAGCAGTGGGTAATAGGCCATATATACCTTTCAACAAAATGAGTTTCAGTGAAATGGGTTTTCAGTGAATTGAGCTTTCAGTGAAATTGGGTCTTCAGTGAAGTGAGCTTTCAGTAAATGTCTATGAATTAAGCTTCGATGAAATGAGTTTTCAGTGAAATAATATAGACCCACCTAAAGGTAACATGCCTACACTGTACAGTTCTCTCTTTTCCTTCTGCAGAATCATTTTTCTGAAGATGTTGACATTTTACTACTTTTTAGCAGCACATTGTAGGAATGAACTGATGTAATAATGCTTCTTACAGCATAAAATGTATGTGAAATATGTATTTTCTGACTACATTTGACAGTATATGATCTGATTGATCCATTCAAGGGTCTTAATGTGGTTATGAAATATTTGCCGATAGTAATAGTTTATCTGGGAAATTGTCATTCTCTCTGTAGATAGCTGGACGTCTGAGCCTTGTGGCTGTAGATTTTTGTTACTGTGTGCATTTTGTTTGAGTGACATAACAAAGTGCACTAACCCTTTTATAGGAGCATTTGGAGCCTTCGGAGTTATCAGAATGTTTTTGTGTTCATTAAGTATTTTATTTCCATTGAAACTAGAGTTTTGTGGTACACTCTTTTTAAAAGTTTAACCTTGTATATTAAAAATTTTGCCAAGATAAAGGGGTAGTGCATTTTTCAGCTGCCCTTTTTTGAGGATAACTTGACTCTGATAATGTACTTTGAGCCTCCTCATCTCTCCAGATTGTATAAACTAATGAATTTAAATAAGCACATATTGGTTCAGCAGTATGTATGCAGAGCCATGTAGGCCAAATTTACTTCACATACACAGGCACAGTGCTGTTAGGGGCATATACTTCTTTGGTTGTTAAAGACTCTAGTCTTTAGTCTGTGCAGTGTCATTGTACAGGTTCTTGAACTTTTTGTTTAAAATTAAATAACTTTGCTAATAAAATTTTAAAAAATGGTTTCACATATATGTATTTAAAGCTATAAAATCAGCTTTGAAAGTGGGATATTAACAGGCTTATTGAAAAAAAAAATGTAAACTGCTGAGATACTTTCCCTTGTGCTATCAAGTAGTTGTACTGCTTTAAGTGATTTTTTTTGCATCAGCTAGGTCATGCTAATATAAATCTACCTTAATACTTCACTTAGATTTTTCTACTGCCAGGATTTGGTACATCAAAGTGTATGTGTAGTCAAGTTGATAGAACTGTGGCGATGTCTCATTTCTAACACCACACCGACTTGATGTGAATTTTACAATGCTAAATATACATCACAAGAGATCATTACTGCAGAAGCAATCAAGTACATAGGATGTCTTACATAAGTGAAGAAAGATTAAATCTGATGTCAGTTTTCATTCATTCCTTCACCTTTGGTTCCAGTATGAGACCCTGAATTAAACTCTGACACTTTCCAAGCTGAAGATTCGAAGTTCAAGCTCCTGCTCTCTCCCCCGTAATGCTTCATTTCCCCAGATTACCTCTGATCTTGTTTGCCACTGTACAAAAATCATCGAGGTTGCATCACTAGAGCTCCTTCCAGTTATTTACTGAATGATTTCTTTGGCAGTCAGCTTTTAGCTGTTCTTGTTTTCTTATTGTCTTCTCTCTCTCTCCCCTTCCAGCTTTTTTTTTGTTTTAAAAGTAAAAAAAAAAAAAAAAAAACTTCCTTTCTCGCATGTTTCTTCCATGCGGTCTGGTCCTTCTGTTCCCTTTCTTCTTCTCTGTTCTTTTTCTAAGTGTCTGTCTGTTTTGGGTTTGTCATGGAAAAAACTGGCAAACCTTTGGGTTTCAAAAAGTGCACTTCTGTGGGCACTACAGAGAGTGCGTCTACTGTTTCAGGCCCAGCTCATTTAGATATTGCCTGCTCGGTGTGTGAAGGGTTTAATCCGCGGGCATTGGCGGACCACAAGAACAAGCCGGTGCTTAAGGGGTTGCTTCCTTCTGCTGCTCCTGCTCAACCCATCTGCTTCAGGGGCTCAAACCCCTGCTAAAAAGCACAAGGAGGCCAGGGACCAGAGAAAACATTCCCCTGAAAGGTTGTCCTTGGAGCCACTAAAAAAGGTGCCTAAAACATCAGATCCTTGGCCTTCGGATCAGACTGTCCTGGGTTCTTCCCCTCAGCTACCCATGCTCCCATTGCTGCCTCGGATCTGGATGTCTCAGTGCGGAAGTCTCCTTGCTTGAGGACTTCCCCAAAAAGAGTGTGCAGGGCACCTTCAGCGTCCTCCTTCGTCGGGTCATTCTGGAGCTTATCCGAGCATGAGGTGAAGAGACTGATGAGGAAATTTCTGAAGGTACAGATCCAGATGGGGGTTTAGCCAGAACTGTCCTCTTCCGGATCCATGAGCAGACCTTCTGTATTCCATCCCATGGCTCCTTCGCTAATCAAACCTCCTGCTTCGGAGTTGTCTGATTTGATGGCCTTGAGAAGCGAGACGTTTGATCTGGTAGTGATTACTTCCAGTCTGACCACCTCCCTGACATGCTCTACTGCAGCTGTGTTGGTGCCCAGTGCATATCGGCGCCGAGGCTTCGATGTCAGATCGGGGGGGGGGCTCATTTCAACTTCCCCCTCAGAGTAGATGATTGCAGGGGTTCTGGCAAAGCCTGCTTTGACAGCATCTCCAGACTGGCGGCTCTCAGGTCTTCATAGTCATTCTGCTTTTGAAGTGGTGGAGAGGGTCCTCTCCCATCCTAGGAAACTTCGGGTTCTCCCTCCATCAGAACTGATCCCTACCTCCATGGAGTCTGTGCCTGAGACTCTGCATCTACCAATGGAACGGCCTGTACTTGAAAGCCTTCAATCCGTTCATACTGTGGAACCCCAGATTTCTTTTGTGCCCTCCCCGGAACATCCCACCAAGGGAGGCCTCTCTGAAGAAGAGCTGTAAAAGGAGACACTTGGATTCCCTGCAGGACTCTGTCACTACTGACACTGATTTCGAGGAAGGGGAGGGGTCCCCTAGGTCTCCACCCATATATGTCTCTCGCATATGTCTTAGAGATTATGTAAGAAGGGTGGGTGGTCCTTTCAAAATGCAGAGGATACAGTGCTTTTTGAGGCTTTCAACGTGGGCCCATCTACATCCTGGGTGCCCCCCCAGCAGATCCTCTTATTGACTTAGTTTCTTCCAGGGCATGGAAGGACCCAGACACAGTAGATCCCATACCCAAGTGTGCTGACAAGATCTTAAGCACTCCCTTGGACAAACCTCACTTAAGGGATCCCAGTAGATGCCATGGGTATCATGGCAACCACCAGAAAGGATCCAACTCAGGAGAGCTCCTCTGTCCATCCCCCTAACACGGAGTCTAGGTCTTTGGACAGGTTCAGAAAGAGAGTTTCCGCTTCGTCCACCTTTGCCTTGTGAGCATTAAACTGTTTGTCCCACTTTACCAGGCTACAAAGGGACTTAATCAAGGAACTTTCTATCTCTGTCCCAGAGTCCATGTCGGATGAGGAGCACAAAGCTTTCTCCTCCAGAATGGCTGTTCAGCCAGTATCCAGTTCATCTATGAGGTTAATTTCCCACACTGTGAAAGGTACTTCAAGGGCAGCCGGTTCAGGCATTGCCATTAGACATCATGCCTGGATGCAGTTGTGTGATTTTGTGAAACCCTTCAAGGTGTCATTTGTCAGTACACCGTTTGATGGTTCATCATTGTGTGGCCCAGCAGTACGAAACACACACTTCCGGAGCAAGGAGGATGGAAAGACCTCTGCCATCAGAATCCATTTTTCTACACCACAAAGATCCTTCTCCAGGAATCTGGTGGGGGTAAAAAAAACTGTGGTTCCAGAAATCTCAGGGTCCTTCTCAGGTGTCTGAGAGACTTTTCCTCTAGAGACAGAAGGGGAATCGGTTATATTGATGGGGTGCCATCCTTGAGGCAGAGGTGCTCCACATAGTCAAGGGTCTCGAGATTTCTTCTCAGACAGACCCTTGCAGCGCCCCTGAAGGGTTGCCCTGCTGCCCTTCTCTGGAGGCAGTCGGGGGTGCTTATCCTTGCCACCAGAAGCTTGCATAGCCATCACAAATGATGATAGATGGATGGAAAGGATTGTATCCAGTGGATACTCTCTCCCTTTTTAACTCTTCCCAAACCAAAGAATTACCTCCTAGATGTGTACCACACAATCGAAGGGAGCAGCAGCTGTAGCAATTACAAAGATGCTTCAAAAATGCCATCCAGGAGGTCCCTCGCGAACAAGTCGGATCAGCCATTTACTCAAGGTTCTTTTTAGTACTAAAAAAGACAGGGGATCTAAGGTCAATTTTGGATATAACATCTCTGAACAAGAAGGTGAAAAACTCAAGATGTCCTTCAAGGATGCATCTGCAGTCCTTACAAATGGGTTGTCCTGTCGTCAGGCAGCCCTTAGGTCGGCCGGATTCCAAAGTCTGGGTCTGGCCTCGGCTGGTGTCGCTCTTCACCCGACGTCATAGCTGCAGTTCTTCGGGTATAAAGGCATCAGCTGACGCCATTTTCCTCAGTCTTTCTTGCCGCGTGGCGCCCGAAGCAGAAGCTGTTCGCAAGTGCCGGTCGGTCAGAACCAGAGATTACTACTACCGAATACTACTTCGAAGACTTCTAAAAAGCTAAGTACCCCGTTGGGGACTCTTTCTTGCCTCAGCCGATGTCAGAAAAAGTGAATAATTGTTTAACTTGTGGGAAACAAATACCTCATAAAGATTTCCACTCTTACTGCTTACCTTGTTTAGGCTCAGACCACGACGTCGCAGCTTGTCTAGCCTGTGGTTCTTTTAACCGACGGACGCTTAGACGTCGGTCGGAATTTGCTGAGCAGTTTTTTGGCTCTGATTTTGCTTATATTATGCCGTCGGATCCTCCGACTTCACAAATATCCAAAAAACCGCAAGGAAAAGGACCGACACTCGCGGTCCGCGGTTTCGGCCGAAACCGTGGTTAAGCCAACCGCGAGTGTCTCGGTTTCGGCTGAAACCGAGCAAGCGGTTCTTCCTTCAGCCGAAAACATGCCTTCTACCGAGGCCTCTTCAAACCTGGTGGAATCGGCTTCTGAAATCCAAGTTGCGGTTTCTCAGGAATTATCTGACACTATTCCCTTGGATATCTCAACTCCTGCACGTGGAGCTGCTAGGCCTCCTGCAGCCATGTCCATTAAGGCCTTTGCCAGGGCTAAAGCTACAAAAACTGTGCCTGTTAAGACCCCCTCTCACAGGCCCAGCTCCAGTTCCCAAATGTTTTCCTTGGCAGAGGATCTTATTTCTTTAATCCGGGGATCCCAACCTCATCCAGACAGGGCCTCTCATCCACCTCCAGAGAAGAGGCCTAGAGCAGAGCCCCCTGAGCCAGTGTCCACAGATGATTCCTCTGATGATTCAGATAATACAGACCCTCCAGAGGCTCCTTATTCCCCTTACGAAGACTCTGATGCTGAAGAGTCCATCCCTTCTGCCTCTCCACCTGAGGAATTTTCCTTTGGGGAAACCTTGCATGCTATGAGGGAACAATTTCAATGGCAGGGACAAGATTTTTCAGACTCCAGGAAAAGGCTTAGAACCTTTTTGCATTTACCACAACATAGGCCTTTAGCTATACCTCCAGTTCTTTCTGTTGTAGATGATGCATTTAATGATGCTTGTACTGCTCCTGATTCATTACCTCTGGCCCCTGCTAAGCCCGATAGGTACTACAGGGTCCCGGACACGCATCACCATTTATACAAGGCTCCTTTTGCAGATCCCGAGACTATCTCCCAGGGGCCTAAGGCTGTAGCAACTACCTCTGCTAAAAATCCCCTCCCCTCTGAAAGGGAATCCAGGTCCTTAGAGAGATGGGGTAAAAAAGTTTACACTTCTGCTACTCTGTCAGCTAGGGCCTTGAACTGTCAATTTCATATGATCCAATATCAAGAATTTATGCTTGACCAGTTAACTAAAAAACTGTCCTCTGATGAACCTTTTGATAAGAAGTATGTTCAGGAAATGGTACATAACATTCAGCAAGTTAGTAACCAATCTGAAGTAGGATATTCATTTGTCTGCAACCTGTGGGTTATGGATCCGATATCGGATCCGAACCGGCATGGTTTACCAGCTATGGATCCAAGCTCTCAGCTCCTCCCTCACCCATAATGCCCTGCTCTACCCTCATGACCTCAGATCTCGTTTGCCGCGCATGGTGACTGGATTGGTTTCTATAGCTCTCAGCTAAGTGCTAGTTTTACTACTGTTAATAATAGAATTTTGAAGTTTTTTATTCATTTTTGTGTGAAAGTGTAGGTTTCTCCCTTTGATATTTTACTTTAGAGTTAATCTAAGAATTTTTTTTCCCTCCCCTCGCTGTTGGCGTAGTATGTGTGTGTTGGGCCTGTGTGTGTAATTTGTTTAGTTACTTTAGTTTAGTAACTTGTTTATAGATTGGGATGGCTGAACAGCCCAAATCTATATTTTCTAAATGCTCCGAGTGTGGCCATAAGCTTTCCCCAGCTGATGGCCACACTCGGTGTGTTAGATGCCTGGGGGTTGAACACCTCACATCTGGATGCTCCATTTGTGCAGGGTTCAACCCCAGGGCACTGAAGGAGCGGAGGTCCAAGCTTGTCTTGGCGGGCCTTTTACCGCCGGACTCGGCTCCGACCTCCGCTCCTTCGGGAGTAACCGTGCCTTCGGTTCTTCCCTCAGTGGCACCCCTTCTCCTCCTGGGACTCAACCTCCCGCTTCTGGTTCGGAGGAGAGGGATGCTAGGAAAGGACCGGAGGAGAAGCACCAGCGGCGGGCCGAGACCTCTGTTTCGGCCCCGCCAGCCAAGCGGCTTCTCCCGGCTCCGTTATGGCTCGGTCTCCTCCTTCGGCTCCGGTCCCCAGTGTGCTTTTCACCGGGTCCTGAGGAGGAGGAGACCCGATCTCCGCCGAGGCTATCGAGGAGGCACTCCAGGCCTACCTCGGTAGCCTCGCCGAGATCTACATATAGCCTTTCGATGCTGATCTGGACGGATGATGAGAAGATTCATCCAGGCCCAGATGCAGATGGGAGTGTTTGCCTCCCCTCTGGGGAGCTCAACACCCTTTTCAAACCTATTGCTCCTTCTCCGACCCGCTATCCGGGTTCGGAGCAGCTGGAGCCGAGCAGCTTCGAGCCGGGTGGGTCGGCGCCGATAGTACTTGGTACTTCGGATCCGACCCTGCCCTCGAGTGCATCGGATCCGACCTCTCGGAGCCTGGATCCGAGCCTCGGATCCGGGGGGATCAGTGCTCCTTCGGCGGTCTGTGTCGGAGCGCACTGTCCTTCGGATCCGGCGCGCCGGCTCTGATCCACTCTTCGGATCCGAGGGGGAGCCGATTGTCGGATCCTTTGGTCGAGATCGGCTCCCCTTCGGCATTTGATGTAGTGGAGAGGGCCCTGTTGAGGGTCTCCGGACCCCCGGCACTTGTTCCGGCTCCGTCCCGCTCCCTCTGCACTGGGCCAGGCTTCCACCATCCGGCCCTGGGACAGCCCGCTTCTGTGCCCCAAGTTGCTCCAATGGAACAAGTTGCTGCTGAGGAGTCCTCTGACAGCCCCAGAGGATGTCCTCGCAGCATACGTGCAAAGGAGGCACATTGACTCCCGAGTCTCTCACAGAAGACACGGACTTGGAGGAAGGGAAGGCTCCCACGGTCATCCCGAGGATGTCTCATTTGGAGATATCATGGAAATGCTCCGTATAAGGGGTGGTCTGCCCCAAGTCTTCCTCGGACGAGTCCGTGTTCTTGGAGGCATTTGAAGCGGGCCCGTCTACCTCTTGGGTGTCCCCTCCTGCCGACCCCCTGGTGGACCTCATTACCACCAGGGCGTGGAATGAACCGGACACCGTGGAGCCAATTCCTAAGAGGCCCGATAGGATCCTTAGCCCACCGTCCGACCGTGCCCATTGGAGTAAGGGGCCTCCGGTAGATGCCATGTTGACGGCGGCCACCAAGAGGGAACTGGCTCAGGAGAGTCCTCAGTCCATCCCGAGCAAGGAGTCTCGGATGATGGACCGCTTGGGGAAGCGGATGTTTAGTTCAGCGACCTTCTCGGTAAGGGCACTGAACTACTTGGCACATGTCATTAGGATGCAGCGAGATCTCATTAAAGAATATGCTGCATCTCCCCCAGAGTCCATTTCGGAGGAGGACAGGGTTCTGCACTCCACCCGTATGGCCACTCTTAGGTCAGTTACTAATACCTCTATGCGGCTACTCTCCCACGCCACGGAAGGCGCCGCTAGAGCTGCGGGGGCAGGCCTAGTCACTAGACGTCAGGCCTGGCTCCGTCACTGCGATTTTTCTGAGCCCTTCAAAGCGTCATTTGCGAACGCCGCCTTTGATGGTTCTGCTCTCTTTGGCAAAACCGTCACAACGTTGACCCAGAGCGAGGAGGACGGAAGACGCTGTCTGCCGTCGGAATCCGCTTCTCTGCACCCCAGAGGCCCTACTCTAGGAACCAAAAGGGTCAGAAGAAGATGTGGTTCGAAGTCGCAGCAGTCCCAGCCTGCTCCGGACAACCAGTCCTTCCGTGGCAGAGGAGGACAGGGAGGACGCCGCCCTAGAGGCAGAGGGGCTCCCAGAAACTTCGGGTCCAGGGAACCTTTCTCTGAACGGCCCGCAGCAACCCTGAGGGGTTGCCCGACTGCTCCACTCTGGAGGCAGTCGGGGCGTTCGGGGCACCTAGCGGCATGGGAGTCCATAACATCAGACCGCTGGGTTCTCCAAATCATATCCAGAGGATATCGCATCCCTTTCCTTCACCTTCCAAAGTTGAAGTCCCTCCCAGACGCCCCACCCGGTCAACGGGAGGCCGCTTTGGCAGAAATTGGCCATCTGCTAAAGAAAAGAGCCATCCAGCCCGTCCCCAGACCAGATCGGATCAGGGTTCTACTCCAGGTTCTTTTAGTGCCAAAGAAGACGGGGAACTAAGACCAATCCTAGACCTCTCTCTCTTGAATCTGGCAGTCCCCAAAGAAAAATTCCAAATGGTCACTCTGCAATCTATTCTCCCCCTTCTGGGAGAAAATCACTGGATGTGCTCGATAGACCTCAAGGACGCATACTACCACATCCTGATGGACAGGCGCCCAGGAGGTTCCTCCGCTTCGGCTGGGAGCCAGTCACTACCAGTTCCGGGTCCTTCCCTTTGGTCTCACCACAGCCCCCAGGGTGTTCACCAAAGTATTAGCAGTGGTAGCGGCCCACCTGAGGCTTCAAGGGGTGCAGGTGTTTCCCTACCTGGACGACTGGCTTCTTACCGCCCCAACAAGGCATCTACTTTTACTGGCGCGAGACTCCTTTCTCCATCTTGCTCCTTTTCTGGGCATTACAATAAATACAAAGAAATCCAACCTGGCGCCCACACAGCTCTTAGATTTTATAGGGGCCAGGCTAGACACAAGGAGTTTACGAGCCTTCCTCACTGCGGACAGAGTTCAAAATCTGCAGCTCCAGGTGCGGGCCATTCTCCACTCAAGTTCTGTTCGGCGGAGTTGGTCCTGAGGGCTCTAGGGTCCATGGCATCTGCTATAGCACTTCTTCCTCTTGCCAGGCTCAATATGCGCATTCTACAGTGGACGCCTTAGTACAGTGGTCATACCTTGCTCTCCCATGCATCATCCCATTGCGATCAGCAAGGCTTGCAAGCGGTCCCTCTTGTGGCGGCTTCACTCCCGGATCTCCACAGGGCCGCCCATTTGTGCTTTTCCCCTCGCCACGGTGACCACGGACACCTCCCGCCTCGGGTGGGGGCACTTTGGGCCGGACGTCCAAGGCACGTGGGACGATTCAGAGACCTTACTGCATATCAATGTTCTAGAGATGAGAGCAGTGCTCTTAGCGTTGCTAGCACTTCAGGACTTTCTTCCCTTGGGAACAATTGCGATTCAATCGGACAACATGTCTGTGGTCTGGTACATCAACAAGCAAGGGGGAACGAGGTCTTACCCTCTTTGTCGAGAAGCCATGAGAGTTTGGGAATGGGCAATCTCCACCAACCGCTTTCTAATAGCAACGCACATTCCGGGTCGGTCCAACATCTTAGCGGACAAGCTCAGTCGCACCATTCTGACCCCTTACGAGTGGTCTCTCAATTATCGAGTAGCGGAACGCATATTCGCACGGTGGGGAACTCCTTCATGCGATCTTTTTGCCTCTCCCTCAAACACCAAGTGCGACAGTTTTTCGCTCTGATACCTCCTCCCGGAGGTTCCCAAGAGACGCTCTGGTGCATGCTTGGCCACCCGGTCTTCTGTATGCTTATCCACCCTTGCCTCTGATGCTCCAAGTTCTTCAGAAAGCCTCTCGGGTGGGTTGCAGAATGATTCTCATTGCTCCGTTCTGGCCTCGACAGATCTGGTTCCCCTTCCTAAGGTCTCACTCGGTGAATCCTCCTTGGATTCTAGATCCCATTCCGGATCTGATATCCCATCCATCCTGCATACCTCCTCCGAATCCGGACAACCTGAAGCTGACCGCTTGGCTGCTCCAGTTCCACTCTTGATCAGGACTCCCGGTATTTCGTCACCTGTTAAGGCAATTCTGGTGGCAGCTCATAAACCATCCACTAGAAAGGTCTACCGCAGCAAGTGGAAACGGTTTTCTTTGTGGGCGGAGCGGCAAGGCCTGAATCCTTCACGGTTCCTCTTCCATTAGTGCTTGACTTTCTAACCACTCTTTTAACGATGGTGCCAGCAGTTCCACAGTCAAAGTACAACTGGCGGCAATTTCTCATTATCACATTGGCCATGACTCTAATCCTCTTATGTCAGCCAAATTGTGTAAAATTTTTCTTAAAGGTACTTTTCTTCTCAGGCCCCCTGTAAAACAAGCGGTTCCTCCTTGGAACCTCTCTCTGGTTCTACAGGCCTTGACCGCCCCCCCTTTCGAGCCAGCGGCTACGGTGGATCTCAAATTCTTGTCCTACAAGACAGCCTTTTTGGTAGCCATTACATCGGCCAAGAGAGTTTCTGAGCTTCAAGCATTATCAGCTAAACCTCCTTACTTGGTATTTCATCCGGACCGTGTCTACCTCAGGACCAACCCGTCCTTTTTTCCTAAAGTCGCTTCTGAAGCAAACATCAATCAATCCATTAACCTCCCTGTTTTCTTCCCTAAATATGAAAACAAAGGTGAATATAAGCTTCACTCATTAGATGTTCACAGGCAACTTAGATTTTATCTAAACAGGACGGCTGGTCATAGGCAATCCGACCAGTTGTTTATTTCCTTTGTAAAATTTAATTTGGGCAAGCCAATTTCTAAAGTTTCTCTGTCCCGCTGGATTTCACAGTGCATCTTATTGGCTTATCAAGCTTCAGGAAGGCCCGCACCGGAGGGTGTTCATGCCCATTCAACCCGGTCAGTATCTACCTCGGCAGCCTTCAAGGCTAGGATTCCTCTAGATGATATTTGTGCAGCAGCCACGTGGGCTTCATCTCATACTTTTATTCCCACTATAAGTTGGATCTGGCATCTAGGGGTAGAGCATCCTTTGGCTCATGTGCTCGGAATATCCTTCCATGATGGCCGCCCAAGATTCAGGTAGCTGGGGACTCTGTCCCACAGGTTGCAGACAAATGAATATCCTACTTCAGATTTAGAAGTTATGTACTCACCATAACGTTCCATCTGAGTAGGTGTATTCATTTGTCTGCAACCATCCCGCCCTCCTATCCCCCTGGCCTTTCAGTTTCCTGCATATGGTGTGTTACCCTTTTCAGGGTGTTTTTTTGCTATTGGCAAACTCGATCTGAGGTCATGAGGGTAGAGCAGGGCATTATGGGTGAGGGGAGGAGCTGAGAGCTTGGATCCATAGCTGGTAAACCATGCCGGTTCGGATCCGATATCGGATCCATAACCCACAGGTTGCAGACAAATGAATACACCTACTCAGATGGAACGTTATGGTGAGTACATAACTTCTAATTCTTTAAAATGCGGCTATGATGCACTGGAGGCATCCTTTAGATCAGCCATGACTGGCACAGTTATCAGAAGGCATGCATGGTTGAAAGAGCAGGCCTTACCGGACCATGTCAAATCAAAACTGTTAGATGCTCCCATGGACAAGGCCAATTTATTTGGTTCTCCTGCACAACAGGTACTGAAGAAGATGGAGGAGAAGGCAAAATCTGTACAAACAGTGAAAGATTTCTTACAGGTCCAACCTCCAAGGTTTAGCAGCAATTGGCCCTCCAAAACTTGGTCCTTTCCAGACTCCTCTAAAGCACAGAGAGGCAGGATTAGGAGATCAAGAGGCAGAAACTAATCCAGGGGTGCCTACAGGGGACGCCAGTGGCAGGGTAACAACCAGCGAGGCACAGACACAGCCACAGCCACCACCACTGCAACAGGACAATCACAGTGACTTGGCTCTGGCACCGCCTACCAGGGAACAACTAGAAGCACCCTTAGGCGGAAAGCTAGCCTTATTCTCAATAAACTGGCATTACATCACAAGAGACAAGTGGATTTTACAGACAATAGACCAAGGCTACAGGTTCCACTTCCATACTCTACCAGGAAGAGAGGAATGCCAAACCTACCGCCAAATCAAAAGACAGAAGCTCTAAAACAAATATCTCAATTATTAAAGATGAGAGCTGTGGAAAAGGTACCATCTATGGAGCAAGGAAAGGGATTTTACTCCAGACTCTTCCTGGTACCAAGAAAAGAGAACAAATGGAGGCCTATTCTCGACCTGTCCGCTTTAAACACATTCCTCATTGTTCCAAAATTCAAAATGCTGACTCTACAGCAGCTTCTTCCCATGCTGGGCAAGGAGTCTTGGCTGGTAACTCTAGATCTCAAGGAGGCATACCTGCACGTCCCCATATGACCAAATTGCAGAAGATCAGATTTCTTGCAGGATCAGAGCATTATCAATTCTCAGCATTGCCCTTTGGCTTATCTACTGCGCCCAGAGTGTTCACGAAATGCCTGGCATCAGTAATTGCTCATTGCAGGCTTCAAGGAATCCAAATTTACCCCTACCTGGACGACTGCCTGATACAAGCGGACAACAAAAACAAGCTAACAGAAGACTTACAAAGAGTCATTTACCTGCTACAAGCCCTGGGATATACAGTCAATATAAAAAAGTCAAGGCTGATACCATCCCAAAGAATAACCTTTTTGGGTGCAGAGCTGGACACATCAAACCAAATGGCATTCCTAACTGCAGAAAAGCAAGAGCAACTACCTCTCTACTTCTTGGCATTAACAAAGCAGAACCATCTAACAGCAAGAAAAGTACTGCAAGCCCTGGGCTTCATGGCATCCTGCATAATACTGGTCCCTCATGCCAGACTGCATATGAGAAAGCTACAGTGGTACCTAAAGAATTTATGGTCTCAACACAAGCACAGCCTAGAAACCAAAATTCCAATAATCCCATGCCTGAAGCAAGAGTTCCTATGGTGGGCTCAGGCCTGTCAATCAAACACAGGATTGCCCTTCTACAGCATTCAACCAAGCCAAACCATCACGACGGACGCCTCAGACCTCGGTTGGGGGCCCACATGCTGGACAAGTGCATACAAGGCTTATGGACTCAAGACCAGCTGCACCTACACATAAATCTAAAGGAAATGCTGGCAGTAAAATTGGCAATCCAGACATTCAGACCATTTCTCCGAGAAGGTCAGTTGATAAGGACAGACAACACCACAGTTATGTGGTACATCAACAAACAGGGAGGCACACATTCATACCCTCTATGCCGGATGGCACTGGACCTATGGAATGTGGCTCTGAGCTACAACATTCAGTTACAAGCGATTTTTGTACCAGGAAAAGAAAACATTCTAGCAGACATATTAAGCAGGACTACCACGGATGCCCACGAATGGATGCTGCATCCGGACATCTTCAAAGCCATTACAAGAAAATGGGGACTCCCAGAAATAGACTTATTTGCAACCCCACGCAATCACCAGCTAAAGAAATTCTGCACAAGGACGTACCACCCACTTGCTTGGAAGGTGGACTCCCTATCTTTCAGTTGGAAAAACCTGACAGCATATGCATTCCCACCACTTCCTTTGATGCACAAGGTGCTATTGAAGATCAAAGAGGACCGTCCAAGGATCATTCTGATAGCTCCAGACTGGCCAAGGCAACGTTGGTACCCATTACTAAGGAGCATGTCTCGGGAACAAATATGGACACTACCCCTGGTTCCATTGCTGTTAACACAAGAACAACTACAACATCCTGCATCCAGGCCTGAAAACTCTGCAGCTGACTGCCTGGAACATTACATAAGATCAATTAACCCAAATTTATCACAAAGGGTTAAAGACATTATCCTTGAGGCCCGCAGGCCCTCAACAAGGAAAAATTATGCAGCAAAATGGAAGAGATATCTCATTTGGAGTACTGCAAAGGGAGAAGATGTGTCACTGATAAACATAGCCAACATCCTGGAATACTTGGCAGAGCTCTTCCACACAGGCCTGTCCTATTCTTCCATCAAGATACATGCATCAGCAATTTCAGCAGAATACAGCTTGGATCCTCCTGTCTTCTCGCATCCTCTGCTCAGGCAGTTTCTGAGAGGAATTAAAAATGTAAAACCTCCTAGGAAACCACCATTGCCAGCATGGGACTTGAACTTTGTGCTAGAAAAATTGACACTTCCTCCTTTCGAACCAGCAGCAACAGCAGAATTACAATACTTATCATGGAAGACTGCTTTCCTGCTGGCAATCACTTCAGCAAGAAGGGTATCTGAACTACAGGCATTAATGGCAGTGCAACCCTTCCTGATCTTCCATCAAGATAGTGTGTCCATGAGAACAAATCCTACTTTTTTGCCTAAGGTGGTATCCAGAGTATCTTTAAATCAGGCTATCCACTTACCTACATTCTTCCCCAACCCACAGAACAGGGGAGAAAGACTGTTGCATACCTTGGATGTACATAGACAGTTACGCTACTACCTGGACAGGACCAAGGGCAATAGAAAAACTGACCAGCTACTGGTAGCATATGTAACAGGAAGGGAAGGAAAAGCAATTTCAAAACAGACAATTTCCAAGTGGATAGGAAATTGCATTAGATTTTGTTATTCCTACCATGGAAAGAAAACTCCAGAGAACATCAGGCCTCACTCTACAAGGGCTACAGCCACTACCACAGCTTTCTTACGAGGAGTGGCTACCAAGGACATTATAGAGGCTGCTACTTGGACCTCCGTGCATACATTTGCCAAGCATTATAACTTACCTTTATACTCTAGATCCCGAGCAGGTTTTGCCACTGCTGTTTTGCAAGGGATCCTAACTACACCATAATCTCTTCTTTCCTCCTCCTCTAGTTTGGCTATGGTATTCTACCCATTTGTAAGGACTGCAGATGCATCCTTGAAGGACATGGTACAGTTTTGTACCTACCATAAATGTAGATGTCCGATAGGAATGCATCTGCAGTCAGGATTACCCACCCGCCTTCCCCTCTGTGGTACTCCTAGGGTATTTGCCCATCTTATAGCTAGCTGGGGGGGGATCTATTATGGTGTATTTGTTTGTATATATGTACATACATGCTTATTTTTTGTGTTTGCTCTCTACTATTTGGAAACATTGGCATTTATCCAAATTTAGCCTTCCAAGAGGGCACCTGGCATCTTGGGCAAGAAACACTGAGGAAAATGGCGTTGGCTGATGCCTTTATACCCGAAGAACTGCAGCTATGACGTCGGGTGAAGTGCGACACCAGCCGAGGCCAGACCCAGACTTTGGAATCCGGCCGACCGAAGGGCTGCCTGACGACAGGACAACCCATTTGTAAGGACTGCAGATGCATTCCTATCGGACATCTACATTTATGGTAGGTACAAAACTGTACTTTCAGGAGGGTCACAGTCCAATCCATCCTACCTTTCCTGAAGATGGACGACTGGATATGCTTGTTAGACCTGAAGGACGTGTACTGTCATATCAAGATGAACAGGTGCTGCAGATGGTATCTTTGTTTCAGGCTGGGGGACCATCATTATTAGTTCTAGGCCCTGCCGTTTGGTCTCATCACAGGCCTTCTTGACCATGTTATTCCTGTGAGGGCATTGGGCTCATAGGAGGTGCAGTGATGATCAGCCCTCAACCTAAAATCTCCTATTTATATGTTCACATCTTCCCTTGCTCCTTAAAGACTTATGCTATGCCACAATCTGACACCAGTTCCCTGTTAACTGTTGGTCTGCAAAATCCCAGAATAGCAATAGACCTCTGTCCTCTTTTTGACTATTCTTGCTGTTTTTATACATTTGTCTTCTAGTTCAAGAGGAAACACTGTTTTTTTTTTTTTTCTTTATTAAAGACCAAAATGTGAAAATCTCCTGCACTGCATCACATAGGCTTCTGAGTATGAAGTAGAAGAAAAATATGATACAGCTTCTCTCTTGGAAGCATTCACCACTTGGTTCTTCACCAGGTGATGTACCTTTTTGGTGAAATATTTTAATTTGAAGTGTGGGCAGCTCAACTAGAACTGTATGACTCAAATATATGTTACCTAAATTTATTGGAGAGATGATACAGCTCATAGCTGCCCCCCCCCCAGATGTGCAGGATTCCCTGAGTGAAGTAACTGTTGCAGTATTCCTGACAAATGGGTTATCACCTCTGACTTCCGGCCAGAGTACCAAAACTTTGCTTTCACTAGACAGTACACCTACTTGACCTCAGCTGTTATGCATTGGGGTATAAAGACAGATGTATGAGTGTGGATCCTCAGACTGTCTGGCCACCAGCTTGAATGTTCGGACTGTTTGCTGATTGGCCATTGGTACCTTTGCTTCATTCATTTCATCCGGATAAGTGCCCCTTTGGGGAACCTTCCTTTTTTGACTTGCATTTTATTGGTTGAAAGTTGTTGGCGTCTGCTAGGAGGGGTGAGTGTGGTAGGCAGATTCCGTACAAGAACTTGCATACTTAAGTGTCTTTTTGTCTAGGCCCAGAACGCAGTCACAAATCCTGCTCTGTCAATCATTCATTCCAAAATCCCTTGGGTATAGGCTCTCTATTCTTCAATACCTTCCTCGAGATGCAGCATCTTAAACTCCTGGACTACTCCAAGATGGCTAACTCTGCATTCTCAGATGCTTTTCTTCACCAAAGAAAACACTTAAAAGACCTTGAAAGGCTCAGCAGTCTAAAGTGTCTGACTCTGATATACCCGCTGAGGTTACAGAAAGTACAGTTGAATTAAATCTTACCATAACAGTAGATGTCCTTCTCTTCACTGTTGCAGTATTCTTCAATTTAGGAATCTCTTGCCAAGGATAGACTACTGTCTGGCCAGTGTACCAAAACCTTCAGATCTTGTATGCACCATACTTAACACACATGCTGCCCGCGTAGGACATGGGGCATAAAGATGACTTATGGATGCAGATGTTCTTCTATTCCAATGTTGCAGTATTCTACATATGGTTTTTACCCTTGTCTTGCGTATGTATGTCCAGTATACAAATGTTTTCAGTCCCTTTGAGGTGCGTGGGATGTCTAACTTAGATGTGGGAACGTGGCCCATAAAAGTGACGTCTGCACGCACCAGCCCTCAGAACATTTCAGCCGCCAGTCACACACCAGGTCTTCCTGCTACCACTGACATCTGATTCAAAGAATTAAGTTAAGTACCTGTTGGGGACCCTTTCAATCCTTCCTTTTTACTTGTATTGCCTGATGTTCTTCATGTTTCACTGTTGCAGTCATCACACTTTGGTTATCTGTCTGTAGGTAGCCCTCAGTCGGCCCAAATATCAGAGACTTAGTATTTCTGCGTCATTTGCTGTCGCTTCAGGACTGACGTCGGGTCATCAGGGGTATAAAAACAGGCAGCTGACACCGTTACATCAGTCTTTCTTGCCAAGTAGCCCGAAGCAGATGTTCATCGTGCATACAGCTGCAGTAATCACATATGGGTTCTCTGCCCTCAGGCGGGTCCTCGGTCGGCCGAATTCCAAAGTCTTGGTCCGGCGTCGGTTGTTGTCGCCTTCTTCCCTGATGTCAGTGCGACAGGGGTATATAAGTCACAGCCGACGCCATATTCTCCAGTCTTTTTTGTCGCGCGGTGCCCGAAGCAGAAGTAGTTCGCAAGTGCCGGTCGGCCAGTTCCTGAATTTACGAAAAATTTGGAAACCGAAGTCTTCTTTAAAGCTAAGTACCCCATTGGGGAAACTTTTCTTGCCTCAGACCGATGTCAGACAAAGTTAACAATTGTATTTCTTGTGGGAAGCAAATACTGCATAAGGATTTCCATTCCCTCTGCATACCTTGTTTAGGCCCAGACCATGATGTCCCGGGCTGTCGCTTTTGCGCTAGTTTCGATAAACGCACTATTAAGCGTCGGGCGGAGTTCGCCCAACATTATTTTGGTAAAGCCTTTGATTATAAAATGTGGTCTGATACTCCGACTACCGTTTTGTCCAAAAAATGAAAGGACAAGGACCGACACGCGAGGTCCGCGGTCTCCACCGACATCACGCCAAAACCGGCTGCACGTGGTCCGGTTCTCATCGAGACGCCTATGCACTCCCTGACTACCGACGACACTTCCTTGGCGGTGTCTTCTGTAACCGAGACCGCTGGTACCTCGGCCCTTACTCAGACTACAACCACCGAAACCACTGTGAGTGTTGAGCCTCCTAATGTGGACAGGTCCACTTCCACCCAGGGTGTATTTATACCCTCTTCTTCCTTTTCTATTAAGGCCTTCACTAAGTCCAAATCAGCCATGCATCCCAAGAGGCCTGTTGCACAGGGCCCATCCCCAGGCCCCATGCCTAAAAAGCAGATGCTTAAAATGGCTGAGGATTTAATTTCCTATATCAGAGGTTCCCAACCCCCTCCAGACAAGAGACCCAGAGTGGAGGAAGATTCTCCCTCTTCTGAACAGGGCTCCATTTTTTCAGAACATTCTGATGTGGAGGAACACTCGTACTCCCCTTATGAAGATTCTGATGCAGAACAGTCCATTCCTTCTGTATCTCCCCCAGAGGATTTTTCTTTTGGGGAAACCTTGCACACCTTGAGGGAGCACTTCCATTGGGAAGGCCAAGACTTTTCCGATTCCAAGAAAAGGCTTAGGGAATTTCTTTTGTTACCTCAACATAGACCTCTAGCTATACCTCCTGCCCTTGACATACTTGATGTTTACTCTGAGGCTTGTCTTAATCCGGATTCCCTGCCTCCTGTACCAGTCAAACCTGATAGGTACTACAGAGTCCCTAACTCTCACCAATTTCTTTTCAAAAGCCATAATGCTGACCCTGAAACCATTTCTCAAGGCCCCAAGGGAATGAAGGCCTCTACTGCAAATCCACTGAAAGAGAATCTAGATCCTTAGAAAGGTGGGGAAAAAAGGTATACACCTCGGCCACCCTAGCCATGAGAGCCTTAAATTGTCAGTTCCATATGCTTAAATATCAGCAGTTTCTGTTATCACAATTAAGAAACAAAATGTCAACCTGAACAACCAGATTTGAAGGAATTGCAGGATATGATGCATAGTGCAGGACAAGTGGGTGTAAACACCTTACAATGTGGTTATGATGCCTTAGAGGCCTCAAGTAGAGCTGCTGCTACAGGAGCAGTCATTCGTAGACATGCCTGGCTTAGGGAACAGAGCATGCCTGATCATGTTAAAGCTAAACTACTAGATGCTCCTTTACAAAAGGATGTGCTATGTGGTACTAATGCTGAGGAGATACAACGGAAAATGGAAGAAAAAGCTAAATCTATGCAAACTGTCAAGGCTTTTCTACAGGTACAGCCACCTCGTTTTAGCAGAAATTGGCCTTCAAAAAACTGGTCCTTTCCAGCCACGGACAAGCCCCAAAGAGGGAGATACAGGCGCTCAAGGGGCAGAGGACAATCTCAAGGATCATATAGAGGCAGACAATGGCAAACTCAAGCATCAAGAGGTGGCGAAGACAGTGCACAACAATACAGAAAGCAAACCCAATGACTTCCTCCTTTCCATGCCAAGCAAATCTCAGCTGGCAGCTCCCTTGGGAGGAAAGCTGGCACTATTGTCAAGAAATTGGCATATTATCACAACAGACAAATGGATCCTGGACATTATAAACAGAGGCTACAGATTTCATTTTCACACTCTTCCGAAAATGAGAGGCATGCCAAACCTGCCACACAATCAAAGGGCAGAGGCGCAAATACAAATCTCAAAACTCATGGACATGAAAGCCATTCAAGAGGTTCCTACTCACGAACAAGGCCAAGGTTTTTATTCCAGACTTTTCCTGGTACCAAGAAAAGGAAGCGACTGGAGACCCATTTTGGACTTATCCATCCTAAATACATTTCTATTAGTACCAAAATTCAAGATGCTCACATTACAGCAACTTCTTCCCATGCTGGGCAAGGAGTTTTGGCTGGTAACATTGGACCTCAAGGAGGCATACCTGCATGTCCCAATCAGACAAAGCTGCAGAAGATACCTCAGATTTCTTGCAGGTTCAATCCACTATCAATTCTCTGCATTGCCCTTTGGCTTATCTACTGCGCCCAGAGTATTCACAAAATGCCTGGCATCAGTAATTGCCTACTGCAGACTTCAAGGGATACAAATTTACCCTTATTTGGATGACTGCCTGATCCAAGCGGACAGCAAGCACACTCTTCTGGAACATCTGTCTTATGCAACACGGTTACTGAATTCTCTGGGATACACAATCAACAGAGAGAAATCCAGGCTAACACCATCTCAGAAAATTTCCTGGGTGCCAACTTGGACACAAACACCCAGATGGCCTATCTTACGCCAGAAAAACAAGGGCAACTAACTCTACTTCAAAACACTAGCAAATTGTACCAGGCTTACTGCAAGGAAAATCCTGCAGGCTCTGGGCTTCATGGCATCTTGCATCCTTCTAATCCCATGTGCAAAGTTGCATATGAGAAAACTTCAATAGTACCTAAAAAACCTATGGTCTCAACACAGCCACAATTTGGAAACAATAATACCAATAATTCCATGTTTGCAAAAGGAATTTCTATGGTGGGCCCAAGCATGTCAAACAAACACAGGTCTCCCATTCTGCAAGCCTCAAGCAAATCAGGTCATCACAACAGACGCCTCAGATTACGCCTGGGGGGGCGCACATGACAGACGGGTGCATTCAGGGGAAATTGTCCCAAAAGGAAAAGCACCTTCACATCAATCAAAAAGAAATGCTAGCAGTGATAAATGCAATTACAGCATTCAAGGACCTCCTGCATCCAGGACAATTATTAAGAACAGACAACACCACAGTAATGTGGTACATAAACAAGCAAGGAGGAACACATTCATATCCCCTGTGCAGACTAGCCATGACACTTTGGAACTTGGCTCTGGAATGGCACATCGAACTTCAAGCACAGTACTTGCCAGGTTTGGAAAACACACTGGCAGACAATCTAAGCAGAAATATGACAGATCCACACGAATGGAAGTTGCATCCACAGGTGTTTACAAAGATAATCCAAGCGTGGGGAAGGCCAGACCTAGATCTCTTCGCCTCCCACAGGAATCATCAATTGGAAAAGTTTTGTTCAAGGACTTTTCATCTGAAGGCCTGGAGGGTGGACGCCCTTTCATTCAGTTGGACAGCATGGACAGTGTACGCTTTCCCACCTTTGCCTCTTCTACCCAAGGTGCTCTTGAAAGCAAGAGCAGACCGAAGATGATACTGATTGCTCCAGACTGGCCAAGACAGCACTGGTACCCACTCCTAAGGAGCCTAACACATACTCCTCCCTGGCCTCTACCTCTAATGCCTCTTCTGCTGACTCAGCACAGCTTAAAAACTCTTCACAGTCTGCTGAAAACACTCAATCTCGCTGCATGGAAAATTCCTTAACACCACAACAGACCCTACTCTCCAAAGAGGTGCAGGATGTCATTCTGGAGGCCAGAAGGCCATCTACTAGGAAGACTTACTCTGCAAAATGGAAACGGTTTTGCTCTTGGAATGAGAAAAAAGGCCAGGACCCTAGAAAACTGAATTTGCCTCAAGTATTACAGTATCTAGCTGAGCTGCTGAACAGTGGACTTTCATTTTCTTCCATAAAAATCCATGCCTCAGCCATTTCTGCAGAATTCAACACGGATCCACCGTTATTCTCTCACCCACTTTTAAGGCAATTCCTCAGAGGGGCTAAGAATATAAGACCACCAAGGAAACAACCGGTGCCAGCCTGGGATCTTAATTACATTCTAGAAAAATTAACATTGCCTCCCTTTGAACCAGCTGCCTCAACAGATTTGCAGTATTTGTCCTGGAAAACAGCTTTCCTTCTGGCCATTACCTCAGCTCATAGGGTTTCGGAACTACAAGCCCTCATGGCTGTGCAGCCCTTTCTTATCTTCCATCAGGACAGGGTTTCCCTTCGAGCCAACCCGTCATTTATGCCTAAAGTGGTATCCAGGGTAGCTTTAAATCAAGCCATACACTTACCTACCTTTTACCCCAATCCTCAAAACAAAGGGGAAAGGCTGCTACATTCCTTAGACATCCATAGACAGCTGCGTTACTATTTAGACAGAACAAAGCCTTTCAGGAAATCAGAACAACTTTTTGTGTCTTATGCTGTAGGAGCTCAAGGGAAGCCTGTTACCAAACAGACCATCTCTAAATGGATAGGCCACTGCATACGATTTTGTTACTCCTATCATGGGAAATCTGTCCCTGTAGGCATCAGACCACACTCCACCAGGGCCACAGCTACCTCTACAGCCTTCCTTAGAGGAGTTCCTACCAAAGATATCTTGGAAGCAGCCACTTGGAGTTCTGTACATACCTTCACGAAACACTACCACCTGCCTTTATACTCCAAAACTAGAGCAGGCTTTGCCACTGCTGTGTTGCAGGGCATTCTGGCTCATCCCATTTCTACCTAGTGCCTACCACCCTGTGCGTAGCTTTGGGATTCTACCCATATGCGATTACTGCAGCTGTATGCACGATGAACATAGTACAGTTTTGTACCTACCATAAATGTAGATGTTCGAGTGCTAATACAGCTGCGGTACAGGTTTCCCTCCCTCCTTCCCCTCTAGGTAAAGGACTAGTGGCTAACACCTCCTCATACAACCTATTTTGGGTTATCCTCCTATGGTGTATTTGCTTGCAACTACTCTTTTTTGATAATATTGCATTGCTTGCATATATTTATATATATATAATTTATCTATTGCCTTCCTTTTGGGGGCACCTGACATCTGGGGCAAGAAAGACTGGAGAATATGGCGTCGGCTGTGACTTGTATACCCCTGTCGCACTGACGTCAGGGAAGAAGGTGACAACCGATGCCGGACCAAGACTTTGGCATTCGACCTACCGAGGACCCGCCTGACAGCAGAGAACCCATATGTGATTACTGCAGCTGTATTAGCACTCGAACATCTACATTTATGGTAGATACAAAACTGTACTTTCGCATGAGTTTCAGTCGGCCGCTACCTGAGTTTTCATTCTGAACTGAGTCATCCTGAAGTCTCCTAAAGCTAAGTACCCCATTGGGGATCCTTTTTTTTTTTGCTCTAACCAATGTCAGCAAAAGTTAACAATCGTCTCGCGTGTGGAAAACAAATACTACACCGAGATTTCCATTCTTACTGCTTCACCTGTTTAGGCCCAGACCACAACGTACCTCACTGTCGGTTTTGTGCTTTGTTCAATGCCCGACCTATTCGTTGTCTGGCCTTTATTGTCTCAATACTTTCGCTGTATCTTCGTATTCTGAAATGGCTTCGGTAAGCCATCTGTCTACCGATCTTACAAAGAAAGTAAGGATAAAGACAGACCACACAGGTTCAAAACTGCAGATGACGTTTCCATTAAGCTAGTCGCCAGTTCGTCGGTACTCAGAGGCACTTTTGCAGCCCCTGATGGCCCACTTCGATGGATTCGCAGGCCCATTCGGAGTCCAGTATGCCGCGAGACTCTTTGACTACAGAACCTGAGGATGTCTCTACCTTGGATGGGTCCAGAGCAGGCACCGGCTTCTCAGGAGGTTCTTCGCATTACCGATATTTGACACAAACCGACGACGACTTTTGTGTCTTCAGTTCTGTCTAAAACTACCGAATTTCTAAGGCCAAGAGTACGAGCTACGCCTAAAAAAAGATGACCCAAACTCAAGCACCTGCTTCCTTGCCACAATCTCAAATGCTTAAAATGGCAGAAGACCTGATCATGCTGATTAGAGGAAGCCAGCCTTCCCCTGCTAAGAGAAAGAGACCTGTCCCCAGCAGCTTTAACTGACCAAGAGTCCGACGACTCTGAGGTGTCTGAATATGAGGGCATGCCTTTATCTGCTTATGAGGATTCAGATGCAGAGGAATCCCATTCCTTCTGCTTCCCCTCCAGAGGATTTTTCTTTTGGTGAAACCCTACATACTTTGAGAGATCATTTCCACTGGGAATGCCAGGATTATCCTCAGCCCAAAAAGACTCCGGGAATTTTTAGATTTGCCACAGCATAGACCCTTAGCTATCCCTCCTGTTCTGGTTGTTGTGGATGATATCTTTATGGAATCCATTCTAACTCCTGATACTTTACCCCCTGCTCCACAAATTTCTTTTCAAAAATCTACTGCTGACCCAGAGGTCATCTCCCAAGGGCCTAAAGGCATAAAAGCAACTGCAGCTAAGAATCCCATCCCTTTGGACAGGGATTCCCGAGCTTTAGACAGATGGGGTAAAAATGTATACACCTCTGCAACTCTCACCAATAGGGCATTGAATTGTCAGTTCCACATGCTGAAATAACAGCAACATACTATGGAACTTATTAAGCAAAAGTGATCTACCTTTCTTGACTGTGCAGAAAATAAAGAATTACAGGAGCTTATGCATTTTGCAAGCCAGGTCAGCAAACATAGCTTGCATTGTGGGTTTGATGCCCTAGAAGCAACTTGCAGGGCAGCAGTCACAAGTTCTGTGCTTAGAAGGCATGCTTGGCTTAAGGAGCAGACCTTGCCAGACCATGTGAAATAAAAATTACTGGACGCTCCTTTGAACAAGGGCAATCTGTTTGGCACCATAGCAGAATAGGTTCTAAAAAAGATGGAAGAAAAGGCCGAGAGCCAAAGATTTTTTTGCAAGTGCAGCCTCCAAGAGTCAGTAGGCATTGCCCCTCAAAACATTGGTCCTTTCCAGCCCCCTCAAGGCCATCGCAAACTAGACCCAGGGGAACCCCCCCCCCCCATTACAGTCTTAGGGTATGCAGAGATCTAAGCAATGGAGTACCTCCACTTCTAAAATGGGGAGTGCTAAGCCACCCCCTTATGGAAAGAATTCACAATGACTTCTTAATTCCACTCCTCACCTCTGCCCAATTGCTCGTGCCCTTAGGAGAAAAACTTGCCCACCATGCAAAAACTGGACCTCCATCACCAAAGACCAATGGGTGCTCATAGTATCACAGGGGTACAAATTTTATTTCCACATGCTGCCAACCCTAAAAGGGTTCCCAGACCTTCCTCCAAACCAGTGGGCAGAGGCTCAAAATCAAGTTCAATCCCTGCCCTCCATTAGGGCAATTCAGCTTGTTCCTGCAGAACAAATGGGTCAGGGGTTTTATTCCAGACTTTTCCTGGTAGATGGGTCAAAGGTTTTATTTCAGACTTTTCCTGGTACCCAGAAAAGAGGGCACCTTCCTGGTGGTACCAAAATTCAAAATGCTCACCCTTCAGCGCCTTCTCTCTGTGCTGTCCAAAGATGCCTGGTTAGCCTCCCTGGACCTAAAGGAAGCCTATCTGCGCATCCCTATCAGGGACTCATGCAAGAAATATCTACATTTCAGGGCAGGAGCTATGCATTACCACTTCTTTGCACTTCTATTTGGCTTATCCACTCCTCCCAGAGTCTTCACAAAATGTCTGGCTCTGGCCATTGCTTACTGCAGACAGAGAAGTATTCACATATACCCTTACTTGGACGATTGCCTGATTCAGGCAGATCGGAAAAGCTGTTGCAGCACCTGACATTTGTAAAGGACCTTCTAACCTCCCTGGGATACACTATCAATGAAAAGAAATCAAAACTAGTCCCCAGTCAAAAGATAGTATTACTGGGGCAAGCTTGGACACAGCATCCCAGATGGCATTCCTTACTCCAGAAAAACAAGCCACTTCGTTCAAATGGCCACCAGAACCCAGTTATCTGCAAGGTGCAGGCTCTAGGGTTCATGGCCTCTTGCATTCTACTAATTCCATATGCCAGACTGCATGTGAGGAAACTTCAGTGGTACTTAAAAGTCTTTAGTGCCAACATTCTCAGGACCTGGAAACCATCATACCTTGTCTAAAGACAAGAGTTTCTTTGGTGGGCAGCAGCATGCAACGACAAGGGACTTCCCTTACACAACCCCATGCCACCCAGGTCCTAACCACAGACACATTAGACTATGCCTGGGGTCACATCTGGACAAGTGCATTCAGGGCCACTAGAGCCCAAGCCAAATTCATCTGCACATCAAAAAGAGATGCTAGCTGTTTGGCGCACTCTGACAACTTTCAGATCTCTACTGTCACCAGGACCCCTGCTAATAAACGCCCGACACTACCACAGTAATGTGGTACATCAACAAGCGGGGGGGAACCCACTCTAACCCACTCTGCAGGCTAGCCATGACCCTGTGGAACACGGCTTTGGCCATGCATATTCATCTGCAAGCTCAATTCCTGCCAAGCAAACAAAACTCTCTGGCAGACGACGAGCATAAATCTCCTAGACCCACACGAGTGGCAATTAGACTTCAACACCTTCAGCCTTCTAACCAAGAAATGGGAGCCCCCGATAGTGGACCTATTTGCCTTCCCCTACAATCACCAGCTCAGTGAATTTTGCACCAGGGCACCACAGCAGGGCCTGGAAAGTGGATGCCCTATCCTTCCAGTGGGAAAACCTCTCCATCTATACATTTCCCCCCTCTTACAAGAGTATTACTCAAGATAAGACAGGAAAGACCAAGGGCAATCCTGATTGCCCCAGACTGGCCACGCCTGCACTGGTACCCACTACTGCACAGTCTGTCACCAGTGCCACCATGGCACCTACCCCAGATCCCCACCCTCCTCACTCAGCATGAGGGACAGATCTTGCATCTGCAACTGCAAACCCTGAACCTTGCAGCCTGGCTTATTCCTTGAATTCTCCTCCAGTGGCCAGCCTAAGCAAGCAGGTGCTGGACATCATTCTTGAACCCAAAGACCCAGTACAAGGAAATTCTATGCTGTTAAGTGGAAAAGGTATTGTTCCTGGATTCAGTCTAAAGGAGTGGACACAGCATTGTCCTCCGTACCCCTCATCCTGGGTTACCTAGCAGACCTACTCCACAGAGGCCTGTCCTTCTCCATTAAGATCCATGCCTCTGCCATCTCTGCTCATTACAGCACTGAGCCACCTCTCTTCTCTCACCATCTCATCAAACAGCTCATGAGAGGGGCCAACAACTTAAGGCCATGAAGGAGAGCCCCCACCCCTGCTTGGGACCTTAACTTTGTGCTAGAAAAGCTCACGCTACCCCCTTTGAGCCTGCAGCGTCTGCATAGTTTAAATTCCTTTCTTGGAAACCAGCCTTGCTTCTGGCCATCACTTCAACTAGAAGAGTGTCTGAGCAACAAGCACTTATGGCTGTGGAATCCTTCATTAATTCTCATGCTGACAGGATCTCCCTCAGGACTAACGCTACTTTTATGCCTAAAGTGATATCCAGTATGGCTGTCAACCAATCTTTCCATTTGCCAACCTTTTTCCCTAATCCTCAAAGTAAAGGGGAAAGGATCCTGTACTTTTTAGATGTGCACAGACAGCTGAGACTCTACCTTGATAGGACTAAGCCCTTCAGGAAATCTAACCAGTTATTAGTCAGCTTTGCACCAGGGGCAGAGGGCAAGGCCATATCAAAACAAACCATCTCCGAATGGATAGCACACTGTATCCATTTCTGTTACAAACACCATGAGAATCCTCCCCCTATGGGGATCAGAACACATTTCACTAGGGCAACTTCAACCTCTACAGCATTCCTCAGGGGAGTCGCTACAGGGACATTCTGGAAACTGCCACCTGGAGTTCTGTTCATACCTTCACCAAGCACTACCGCCTGCCTATCTTTTCCAAATCCAGGGCGGGTTTTGCAACAGCAGTCCTGCAGGGCATACTAGCCAGCCCTAACTCTTCTTGACTGTCTCCACCCATTCTTCAGCTTTGGGAATCAACCCAAGTGTGATGACTGCAACAGTAAAACACTATTCACTGTTGCAGTCCTGGATGTCCTTCAAGGATGCATCTGCAGTCCTTACAAATGGGTTATCCTGTCGTCAGGCAGCCCTTCGGTCGGCCGGATTCCAAAGTCTGGGTCTGGCCTCGGCTGGTGTCGCACTTCACCCGACGTCATAGCTGCAGTTTTTCGGGTATAAAGGCATCAGCCGACGCCATTTTCCTCCGTCTTTCTTGCCGCGTGGCGCCCGAAGCAGAAGCTGTTCGCAAGTGCCGGTCGGTCAGAACCAGAGATTACTACCGAATACTACTTCGAAGACTTCTAAAAAGCTAAGTACCCCGTTGGGGACTCTTTCTTGCCTCAGCCGATGTCAGAAAAAGTGAATAATTGTTTAACTTGTGGGAAACAAATACCTCATAAAGATTTCCACTCTTACTGCTTACCTTGTTTAGGCCCAGACCACGACGTCGCAGCTTGTCTAGCCTGTGCTTCTTTTAACTGACGAACGCTTAGACGTCGGTCGGAATTTGCTGAGCAGTTTTTCGGCTCTGATTTTGCTTATATTATGCCGATGGATCCTCCGACTTCTCAAATATCCAAAAAACGCAAGGAAAAGGACCAACACTCGCGGTCCGCGGTTTCGGCCGAAACCGCGGTTAAGCCAACCGCGAGTGTCTCTGTTTCGGCTGAAACCGAGCAAGCGGTTCTTCCTTCAGCCGAAAACATGCCTTCTACCGAGGCCTCTTCAAACCTGGTGGAATCGGCTTCTGAAATCCAACCTGCGGTTGCGGTTTCTCAGGAATTATCTGACACTATTCCCTTGGATATCTCAACTCCTGCACGTTGAGCTGCTAGGCCTCCTACAGCCATGTCCATTAAGGCCTTTGCCAGGGCTAAAGCAGCTAAAGCTACAAAAACTGTTCCTGTTAAGACCCCCTCTCACAGGCCCAGCTCCAGTTCCCAAATGCGTTTCCTTGGCAGAGGATCTTATTTCTTTAATCCGGGGATCCCAACCTCATCCAGACAGGGCCTCTCATCCACCTCCAGAGAAGAGGCCTAGAGCAGAGCCCCCTGAGCCAGTGTCCACAGATGATTCCTCTGATGATTCAGATAATACAGACCCTCCAGAGGCTACTTATTCCCCTTACGAAGACTCTGATGCTGAAGAGTCCATTCCTTCTGCCTCTCCACCTGAGGAATTTTCCTTTGGGGAAACCTTGCATGCTATGAGGGAACAATTTCAGTGGCAGGGCCAAGATTTTTCAGACTCCAGGAAAAGGCTTAGAACCTTTTTGCATTTGCCACAACATAGGCCTTTAGCTATACCTCCAGTTCTTTCTGTTGTAGATGATGCATTTAATGATGCTTGTACTGCTCCTGATTCATTACCTCCGGCCCCTGCTAAGCCCGATAGGTACTACAGGGTCCCGGACACACATCGCCATTTATACAAGGCTCCTTTTGCAGATCCCGAGACTATCTCCCAGGGGCCTAAGGCTGTAGCAACTACCTCTGCTAAGAATCCCCTCCCCTCTGAAAGGGAATCCAGGTCCTTAGAGAGATGGGGTAAAAATGTTTACACTTCTGCTACTCTGTCAGCTAGGGCCTTGAACTGTCAATTTCATACGATCCAATATCAAGAATTTATGCTTGACCAGTTAACTAAAAAACTGTCCTCTGATGAACCTTTTGATAAGAAGTATGTTCAGGAAATGGTACATAACATTCAGCAAGTTAGTAACCATTCTTTAAAATGCGGCTATGATGCACTGGAGGCTTCCTTTAGATCAGCCATGACTGGCACAGTTATCAGAAGGCATGCATGGCTGAAAGAGCAGGCCTTACCGGACCATGTCAAATCAAAACTATTAGATGCTCCCATGGACAAGGCCAATTTATTTGGTTCTCCTGCACAACAGGTACTGAAGAAGATGGAGGAGAAGGCAAAATCTGTACAAACAGTGAAAGATTTCTTACAGGTCCAACCTCCAAGGTTTAGCAGGAATTGGCCGTCCAAAAATTGGTCCTTTCCAGACTCCTCAATCACAGAGAGGCAGGAATAGGCGATCAAGAGGCAGAAACCAATCTAGGGGTGCCTACAGGGGACGCCAGTGGCAGGGTAACAACCAGCGAGGCACAGACACAGCCACCACCACTGCAACAGGACAATCACAGTGACTTGGCTCTGGCACCGCCTACCAGGGAACAACTAGAAGCACCCTTAGGCGGAAAGCTAGCCTTATTCTCAATAAACTGGCATTACATCACAAGAGACAAGTGGATTTTACAGACAATAGACCAAGGCTACAGGTTCCACTTCCATACTCTACCAGGAAAGAGAGGAATGCCAAACCTACCGCCAAATCAAAAGACAGAAGCTCTAAAACAAATATCTCAATTATTAAGGATGAGAGCTGTGGAAAAGGTACCATCTATGGAGCAAGGAAAGGGATTTTACTCCAGACTCTTCCTGGTACCAAGAAAAGAGAACAAATGGAGGCCTATTCTCGACCTGTCCGCTTTAAACACATTCCTCATTGTTCCAAAATTCAAAATGCTGACTCTACAGCAGCTTCTTCCCATGCTGGGCAAGGAGTCTTGGCTGGTAACTCTAGATCTCAAGGAGGCATACCTGCACGTCCCCATACGACCTAATTGCAGAAGATACCTCAGATTTCTTGCAGGATCAGAGCATTATCAATTCTCAGCATTGCCCTTTGGCTTATCTACTGCGCCCAGAGTGTTCACGAAATGCCTGGCATCAGTAATTGCTCATTGCAGGCTTCAGGGAATCCAAATTTACCCCTACCTGGACGACTGCCTGATAAAAGCGGACAACAAAAACAAGCTAACAGCAGACTTACAAAGAGTCATTTATCTGCTACAAGCCCTGGGATATACAGTCAATATAAAAAAGTCAAGGCTGATACCATCCCAAAGAATAACCTTTTTGGGTGCAGAGCTGGACACATCAAAGCAAATGGCATTCCTAACTGCAGAAAAGCAAGAGCAACTACCTCTCTACTTCTTGGCATTAACAAAGCAGAACCTTCTAACAGCAAGAAAAGTACTGCAAGCCCTGGGCTTCATGGCATCCTGCATAATACTGGTCCCTCATGCCAGACTGCATATGAGAAAGCTACAGTGGTACCTAAAGAATTTATGGTCTCAACACAAGCACAGCCTAGAAACCAAAATTCCAATAATCCCATGCCTGAAGCAAGAGTTCCTATGGTGGGCTCAGGCCTGTCAATCAAACACAGGACTGCCCTTCTACAGCATTCAACCAAGCCAAACCATCACGACGGACGCCTCAGACCTCGGTTGGGGGGCCCATATGCTGGACAAGTGCATACAAGGCTTATGGACTCAAGACCAGCTGCACCTACACATAAATCTAAAGGAAATGCTGGCAGTAAAATTGGCCATCCAGACATTCAGACCATTTCTCCGAGAAGGTCAGTTGATAAGGACAGTATGTGGTACATCAACAAACAGGGAGGCACACATTCATACCCTCTATGCCGGTTGGCACTGGACCTATGGAATGTGGCTCTGAGCTACAACATTCAGTTACAAGCAATGTTTGTACTGGGAAAAGAAAACATTCTAGCAGACATATTAAGCAGGACTACCACGGATGCCCACGAATGGATGCTGCATCCGGACATCTTCAAAGCCATTACAAGAAAATGGGGACTCCCAGAAATAGACTTATTTGCATCCCCACGCAATCACCAGCTAAAGAAATTCTGCACAAGGACGTACCACCCACTTGCTTGGAAGGTGGACTCCCTATCTTTCAGTTGGAAAAACCTGACAGCATATGCATTCCCACCACTTCCTTTGATGCACAAGGTGCTTTTGAAGATCAAAGAGGACCGTCCAAGGATCATTCTGATAGCTCCAGACTGGCCAAGGCAACATTGGTACCCATTACTAAGGAGCATGTCTCGGGAACAAATATGGACACTACCCCTGGTTCCATTGCTGTTAACACAGAACAACTACAACATCCTGCATCCAAGCCTGAAAACTCTGCAGCTGACTGCCTGGAACATTACATAAGATCAATTAACCCAAATTTATCACAAAAGGTTAAAGACATTATCCTTGAGGCTCGCAGACCCTCAACAAGGAAAAATTATGCAACAAAATGGAAAAGATATCTCATTTGGAGTACTGCAAAGGGAGAAGATGTGTCACTGGTATACATAGCCAACATCCTGGAATACTTGGCAGAGCTCTTCCACACAGGCCTGTCCTATTCTTCCATCAAGATACATGCATCAGCTATTTCAGCAGAATATAGCGTGGATCCTCCTGTCTTCTCGCATCCTCTGCTCAGGCAGTTTCTGAGAGGAATTAAAAATGTAAAACCTCCTAGGAAACCACCATTGCCAGCATGGGACTTGAACTTTGTGCTAGAAAAATTGACACTTCCTCCTTTCGAACCAGCAGCAACAGCAGAATTACAATACTTATCATGGAAGACTGCTTTCCTGCTGGCAATCACTTCAGCAAGAAGGGTATCTGAACTACAGGCATTAATGGCAGTGCAACCCTTCCTGATCTTCCATCAAGATAGTGTCCATGCGAACAAATCCTACATTTATGCATACCTTGGATGTACATAGACAGTTACGCTACTACCTGGACAGGACCAAGGGCAATAGAAAAACTGACCAGCTACTGGTAGCATATGCAACAGGAAGGGAAGGGAAAGCAATTTCAAAACAGACAATCTCCAAATGGATAGGAAATTGCATTAGATTTTGTTACTCCTACCATGGAAAGAAAACTCCAGAGAACATCAGGCCTCACTCTACAAGGGCTACAGCCACTACCACAGCTTTCTTACGAGGAGTGGCTACCAAGGACATTATAGAGGCTGCTACTTGGACCTCCGTGCATACATTTGCCAAGCATTATAACTTACCTTTATACTCTAGATCCCGAGCAGGTTTTGCCACTGCTGTTTTGCAAGGGATCCTAACTACATCATAATCTCTTCTTTCCTCCTCCCCTAGTTTGGCTATGGTATTCTACCCATTTGTAAGGACTGCAGATGCATCCTTGAAGGACATAGTACAGTTATGTACCTACCGTAAATGTAGATGTCCGATAGGAATGCATCTGCAGTCAGGATTACCCACCCACCTTCCCCTCTGTGGTACTCCTAGGGTATTTGCCCATCTTATAGCTAGCTGGGGGGGATCTATTATGGTGTATTTGTTTGTATATATGTGCATACATGCTTATTTTTTGTGTTTGCTCTCTACTATTTGGAAACATTGGCATTTATCCAAATCTAGCCTTCCAAGAGGGCACCTGGCATCTGGGCAAGAAACACTGAGGAAAATGCCTTTATACCTGAAAAACTGCAGCTATGACGTCTGGTGAAGTGCGACACCAGCCGAGGCCAGACCCAGACTTTGGAATCCGGCCGACCGAAGGGCTGCCTGACGACAGGACAACCCATTTGTAAGGACTGCAGATGCATTCCTATTGGGCATCTACATTTATGGTAGGTACAAAACTGTACTTTTCCCACCATCCAGCCCCCTTGTCTCACTCTCTCTTTCTCTCCTCTATCACTATTACTCACCTCTTGCAGGGCTATTGGTATTTACTTTTTACTGGTGGTGTTTTTTCACCATTACTTTGCTCCCTATTTAGGAGGCTGCTGACATTTGGGGCAAGAAAAACTGATGTAATGGCGTCAGCTGCCTGTTTTTGTACCCCCTGATGACCTGACATCAGTCCTGAAGCAACGGCAACCGATGCAGAAATACTAAGTCTCTGGTATTTGGGCCGGCTGAGGGCTACCTGCAGTCAGATAACCCAAGTGTGATGACTGCAACAGTGAATGCACTCAGACATCTACATTTATGGTAAGTGTACACAACTGTACTTTTTATGTAATCCAGAAAGGCCAGGTGCGGCCAGCAGATTCCCCACAAGGATGCCCACGATCAGTGTCTTTCTGCTTGGGACGGTCGCATGACTACAAGGCCTGCCCCATTTGTCAGACATTTGTACCCAAGACCTCGCGTAGCTGCCTGCATGCTTTAAACCTTTACTTGGAAAACTGTCTTAAGCAAATTGCATTAGTGATGGAGGGCTCCTCTGACGTTCCTTCGGAACCACCAACAAAGAAGGCCAAGAGCTCATGGCCTACCTCTTCTGCTGGGCCTCTACTGTTCTATCCTCAACCTGTGGCCGACCTCGGCCTGATAGATCCACAATGGATATAGCGGGTACCTCCACAGATGCCGCACAATCCCACGGTGAGATTTTACCGACGTCTCTCTCCATCACCATGAGGGGGGAGCCAGCGTTTTCAGAAGGCCTGTATGATCCCTCCAGTCATTTACAGTCTCCGGATTCTAGACCCTATCAGACGACTGCTAGGCATCTTAAAAAGAAAGACAAAAGAAAGCTTCTCTCTCCCTCTTCTGAAAGCATGCCTGATTGGCAGTCTTTCAGTCAAAGCCTGTTTAATGCTTTCATGGCCTTGCGGCCTACCTCAACTCAGACCCTAACACGAAAGAAGAGGAAGACTTTTGTGATTCCTCCTCTGAGAAATCTATCTTACACCTACCAGACGACTTCTCCCTTGGGGTATGGCTCCCCAGAGGAAGAATCAGTCGATCCCGATTACTCTGCTGAGGACTTGACCTTTGGGGAAACTGTCTCCAAAGGGAAAGATAATTTCAAATGGGAATTCTCTGAAACTACTACTTTCGGCTGCTCCCATTAGGGGTCGCCACAACGGATCATCTGTTTCCATTTCTTCCTGTCCTCTGCATCTTGCTCCGTCACACCAACCACCTGCATGTCCTCTCACCACATCCATAAACCTTATCTTAGGCCTTCCTCTTTTCCTGTTACCTGGCAGCTTCATCCTTAGCATCTTTTTTCCAATATACTCTGCATCCGTTTTCAGCACATGTCCAAACCAACGTAATCTTGCCTCTCTGGCTTTGTCTTCAAATCTTCCAACCTGGGCAGACCCTCTAATGTACTTATTCCTAATCCTGTCCACTCTTGTCACACCCAGTGCAAATCTTAACATCTTTAACTCTGCCACGTCCAGCTCTGACTCCTGCTTTTTTTGTCAGTTTTACTGTCTCCAACCCATATAACATAGCTGGTTTCACTACCCTCTTGTAGACCTTTCCTTTCACTCTTGTACACGTCTGGCAAAAATTACACCTGACGCTCTTCTCCACCCACTCCATCCTGCCTCTACTCTCTCCTTCCCCTCTCTTCCACACTCACCATTACTCTGAACTGTTGAGCCCAAGTATTTAAACGTCCAACTTCGCCACCCCAACTCCCTGCATCCTCACCATTCCTCTGTACTCCCTCATTCGCACACACATATTCTGTCTTAGTCCTGCTGACCTTCATTTCTCTTCTCTCTAGAGCATGTCTCCACCACCTGTTCCCTACTCTCACTACAGATCACAATGTCATCTGCAAACATCATAGTCCACTGGGACACCTGTCTGATCTAGTCTGTCAACCTGTCCATCACCATTGCAAATAAAGGGCTCAGAGCTGATCCTTGATGTAATCCCACCTACACCTTAAACACATCCGTCACTCACACAGCAGACCTCACCACTGTCACACTACCCTCGTACATATCCTGTACCACTCTTGCATACTTCTGACATTCCTGACTTCCTCATACAATACAACTCCTTCCTAGGCACCCTGGCATTTGTTTTCTCTAAGTCCACAAAGACACAATGCAACTCCTTCTGACCTTCTCTGTACTTCTCCATTAACACACTCAGAGCAAACATTGCATCTGTAGTGCTCTTTCCTGGCATGAAACCATATTGCTGATCACTAATCATCACCTCCCTTCGTAACCTAGCTTCCACTACTCTTTCCCATAACTTCATGCTGTGACTGATCAATTTAATCCCTCTACAGCTCTGCACATCACCTTTTTTTCTTAAAACCTGGCACTTCAGAGTTGTGTACTGGTAATTGTTTGGCTAATTTTATATAATTGCTGGCTGACTTCAGAGTTGTGCACTGTTATTTTTGCTTCACTGTATAGTTTTCCCCCTCCCCCTATTTCTGTGTGTCTTAAGTTGGTATAACTGGTTTTACATCCTGTGTGTTATCTCACCATCTCAAGGATTACTTGCATAACATTAGACCGTCTTAGTAAAAGTCTGCATATCCTTGCTGGAGCCTTCCTGTTCCTGACAGAGTGCTCTTCAAACTATCTGGAGATGTACAGAGCTGATTATATTTTTCTGGTGCTTCAGAGTTGTGTACTGGTAATTGTTTGACTAATTTTATATCATTGCTGGCTGACTTCAGAGTTGTGCACTGTTATTTTTGCTTCACTGTATAGTTTTTCAGATCTCTGCTAAAGGTTTTGGTTTTCCCATACACACCCTCTCTATTCCTGTGTTGTTTAAATTTGGAGGCTTTTGCAATAGCCCGCCCCCCACTGTAGATTTGATCTGGGACACTCCTCCCAGTCCTGTCTCTCTACCTCATTCTACCTAATAGACTCCTCCTGCACTTGTTTTTAGTAATTTTTAATTTAATTGCATTTTTTAAACTGTTTGGTCTAACATTGCTACATACCCATGTGCTAGCTTGCACTGCATTTGAATTGTTTTGACTGCTGTTTTAGCTACTTTTCTGTGTGTGTATATGTGTATATATCTATATCTATATATATATATATATATATATATATATATATATATATATATATATATATATATATATATATATATATCTTTCCTGTAACTAGTGTAGTCCAGATTCAGATTTGCTGTATCCAGGACTGTATGTAAGCTTCTGAGCCCCCCCCCCCAAGCTGTCTGTGTTGGAGGGAAGCCTTCTAGCTTATCAGTGGGAGCGGTAAGCACTAGTTAACCTATCTACCACATAAGGAGTGGTTTCTGGCCCAGAAATTGTAGTTATTGGCCGTTTGGGCAGTTTTTCCATCTCTCTCAACGTTCTGATTTAAAAGCCTGCATTTGCACTTGTTTCCCCCCTTTCCTGTAACTAGTTTAGTCCAGATACAGATTCTTAGTTTTAGCACTTGAATTTGCTTATTCGTGATCAGCACTTGCTCAGAACTTGTAAGCACTAAATAACCTACTAATTACTACAGCACTCAACCTTCCTCATTACCTAGAGGAAAACAGTTTTGGCACTTACTTTCCTCACTTGCTTAGAGAAAACAGCTCTTGTACTCACTTTCCTCACTTAGCTAGAGGAAAATAGTTTTTTATTCAGGCATGTCCAAGGGTCAGCTCCCAGTGTTCTCTCCTGTCTATCTGATGAATCTGGGCATCTTGGGGCAATGTAGAAATTGCTCCATGTACACAGACAACCCTCTCCTCCTACCACCCAACACTACAACCTGTGAGAGATGCACTTATCTAGCCAAACTGGAGGTAAAGCTCTCTCCAATCAAGACTGAACTTGACAGTCAAGAGGAGAAGGTAAACACTTGCATCACACTCATCACATAGTCTCACTAAGTCTACACCACCAAAATCCACACATAGAAACACAAAAACATTCGTGGAGGCTCTCAATTGCTCAAGCAACAGAGACCTCCAAAGCAGAAATGCAAGCAACCTCCACCTCCCACACAACCCAAATGACACACAGCACGCAGACTCAGTGTGCCACTCAACCACAGCCAATAAGGCAAAACCACGTACCCACCACACTAGTGATAGGTGACTCTATAATCAGGCACACCGATGTCCCACTCACCAGGCTAAACAAGGAGAAGGTTACTGTCAGCTGCCTGTCGGGTGCCAGGATCCACCACATAACCCACGCACTCGGGTCACTCCAGAACAAGTACAAATATGACTCTGTCATTGTCCATGCTGGTGTAAACGACCTGAGACGTACCTCCCTGGACTACATGAAAAGAAACATGGAAGAGCTCTCTGATCTTGTAGCCCAGGCAGGTATGACCCTAGCCCTGAGTAGCATTCTGCCATCACCCAGAATGATGCCGCAGTACAAGGACAAAATGATTGACTTCAAAAATTGGATAAGCTTCTGGTGCCATTCTAAAGGGATCCAGTATCTGTCTGCCTGGGATGACATGGTCAACAGACCACGATGCTTTGCCAGAGATGGCCTGCACCTGTCACCCCTGGGATTCTGGATACTGGCTAAGGTTCTTGCCACTCCTATAGTGTCTTTTTTAGTCAAGGTTCAAATGACAAATTCACCACCATAACAGGAACATGCAAGCAAAAACTGAGGGTGATGCTACTCAATGCTAGAAGTCTAAATCTGAAAATGCACTCACTCTCGAGGCACTCCTTAAAATGGAGAACATCAATATCTGTGCAGTGACTGAGACCTGGTTCAAGGCTCCAGAGAGCACCACTGCACTACCAGGCTATAACTCATACCACACTTTTCGGCCATGTAACCTGGACCAGAACACCAAAGGCGGAGGTGTGTCCATATTCATTAAGGATATCCACAGCTCCAGGCTAGTTGCTCAGCATAATGCAGCCGCGGTTATCCAAGTGCAGCTAACTCTGGGCAAAACTGCAATCCAAATTGTAGCTTGCTACAGATCAGGATTCCCACTCCTCTTTTCTTGATGTACTGGAAAATATTAGGGTTCAACCAAACACCCTAATAATGGGCGATTTCAACTACCCCACCATTAACTGGGAAAACTACTCATGTACCAACTCCTTAGCTCAACGCTTTCTGGAATTCATAAACTCCAATGCCCTGGATCAACTTATCCACACCCCCACCAGGGCAACAATATCCCAAACAGAACCAAGACGCTATCCTCCAAAAAAAGGAAGCCAATCTGTTGGTCTTCTGCCATAAACAAACTGTACGACAGAAGGAAGAAACTGTTGCAAAAGAGAGTACAATCCCATGAGTGGAGGAGCTCCCTGGTCAGCCTCAGTAAGAAGCTGCAATCCCTGATAAAATCCTCCAAAGCTAGTTACGAAAACAAAATTGCCACGGATTCTGAAGACAACCACAAAGCATTCTATAGCTGTGTCAAGAATCTCAATGGCAACACTCAGATCTGCTCTGAGCACAATGTAACTAAATATACAGACCCAACTGATATTGCCAACATCCTGGCAGATAGGTTCAGTGCTAACTTTACCCCCTCTCACCCCCTAAAGAGCCCATCTCCATACCAGAAGAATGCAAAGTTCCTGTAATCACAGCTACACAGGTAAAAAACACACTCTCCAAAGCCAAGAACACAGCATCCATGGGACCAGATAACATCCCAGGCTGCGTTCTACACAAACTACAGAATGAACTGGCACCCCACCTAAGTACCATGTTCAATCATAGCCTCACCACAGGCTTTGTGCCTGCTGAATGGTGCGCAGCGACTGTTATCCCACTCCACAAGGGGGGAGCCACCACGGACCCCAGGAACTACCGCCCCATTAGCCTGACGAGCCTGGTCTGCAAGGCCATGGGGCGTATCATCATGGAATTTATAAACAAAGACATTGGTAATCTCCAAACTCTGGACACCACCCAGTTTGGATTTGTAAAAGGCAGATCATGTCTCCTAAACCTGATAGACTTCTTTGAAGCAGTCACCAAAGCCGTAGACAAGGGTAAGATGGTTCACACAGCCTATCTAGGTCTTGCCAAGGCTTTTGACACCATCCCCCACTCTGGAATTATAGATAAACTCACTAAACTAGGTATAAATCCCTATCTCACAAGATGGGTTGCCAACTGGCTCACTGATAGAACCCATACTGTGAAAGTAGCAGACTCCAAATCCGACTTCAGACCAGTGACAAGTGGGAGTACCACAGGGTTCAGTCCTGGGTCCTCTCCTGTTTGGTGTCTACTTCTCTGAAATACAGGTAACACAGAAGGTCTTTGGTTAATGAAGTTCGCAGATGACTGCAAACTAGGGGCCATAATCGAAACTCCTAACCATGTGGACATCCTACAAAAGGGCCTCACTGAGACAGATGCCTGGTGTCAAAGCTATTGCCTCAAGCTCAGTGCCAAAAAGTGCATTGTCATCCCCTTCGGTAAAAACTCTGTAACCATGAACTACAACATAGGTGGTAGTATACTTAACACCGAAAGTGTGATGAGACCTTGGGACACAGGTGGACAGTAGTCTCTCCTTTGATAATCACATCACCACAGTAGCCAGGAAATCCTTCTACGTGGCACACCATCACAAAAGTTTCTCATCCAGAAAAAAAGAGGTCATTGTTCCCCTCTACTCATCACTCATTAGACCCATTATATAGTACAACGCCCCTTTTGGTATGTACCTCACAAGACATCTACAGCAATTGGAAAGGCCACAGAAATACCTCACAAAGAGGATTACCAGACTCAGATGCCCTACGCAGACAGTCTCAAAAAAACTCCAGCTTTACTCTGGTCGCATATCGCCTACTCAGAGGTGATTTCTGCCTAACATACAAAGCTATGTCAGACCCAGAGCTGTTGGACATGCTCCACTTAAAGAAATCCCAATCCCTCCGAGCTGCACGCTCTAGGGACCTAAACCTTGTCACCACAATAAATGACATGCCGGACGGATAGATTCCTGTCCCAGAGACTTCCCTTACTCTGGAATAAACTACCTATCTATATCAAACAAAGCTCCACATTAGCACTCTTCAAGAAAATCTTGATCATTGGATGGGAAATAGGAAATTCACCCCGGGGATCACCTGTGTGGCTCTGCTCGACAGTGGCAAAGGAAAATAATGTTCTTGGGTGGCAAAAGCCAGGGTGCCCTTTTGGCTTGGCTTGTATAGGCCCCAGGGCTGATAGCATAGTACCTACCTATGAAAAATCAGTACCAAAACACTTTCTCCATTCCTCAGGCATCCTCTCACTTTCCAAGATTTTAATAAACAATCTGGTTAAAAACTCCACTGCATTTTCACCTAAACACCTTCATGCTTCCACAGGTATGTCATCTGGACCAACAGCCTTTCCATTCTTCATCCTCTTTGTAGCTATCCTTACTTCCTCCTTGATAATCCACTGCACTTCATGATTCACTACCCACACATCATCCAACCTTCTCTCCCTCTCATTCTCTTCATTCATCAGACCCTCAAAGTACTCTTTCCATCTGCTCAACACACTCTCCTCGCTTGTGAGTATGTTTCCCTCAATATCCTTTATCACTCTTACCTGCTGCACATTTACTAGCTCGGTTCCTCTCTCTAGCCAATTGGTACAGGTCCTTTTCTCCCTCCTTAGTGTCCAACTTTTCATACAACTCTTCATATGCCTTTAACCTTCGCCACCTCTCTGTTTGCCATGCACCTCATCTCCTTATAATCCTATCTACTTTCTTCATCTCTGACAATCCCACTTATTCTTTGCCAACCTCTTTCTCTGTATACTCTTCTGTACTTACTCATTCCACCACCAGGTCTCCTTGTCCTCCTTCCTCTTTCCAGATGTCATACCAAGCACCTTTCTAGCCATCTCCCTTACTAGCTCTGCTGTAGTTACCCAGCTATTCGGTAACTCTTCACTGCCACCAATTGCCTGTCTTAACTCTTCCCTGAATTCCACCTCACAATTACCCTTTTTCAATTTCCACCATTTGATCCTTGGTGCTGACCTCACACTCCTCCTCTTCTTGATCACCAGTATCATCTTACAAACCACCATCTTATGCTGCCTAGCTACACTTTCCCCTGCCACCACTTTACAGTCTCCAGCCTCCTTCAGACTGGTCCTTCTACATCAGATATAATCCACCTGTGTGCATCTTCCTCCACTCTTGTATGTCACCCTATGCTCCTCCCTCTTGTTAAAATACGTATTCACCACAGCCGCGATCATCCTTTTCGCAAAGTCCACTACCATCTGATCTTCTGCATTCCTTTGCTTAACACCATACCTACCCATCACTTTCTCATCCCCTCTGATGTTCTTCATCTCACATTGCTGCAGTCCTTACTTATGGGGTAGTCCGCTGTCCTCGGTCGGCCCGAATACCAAAGTATTAGGCTGACGTCGGTCATGGGCGCCTAGATCTGACATCAGAGCGTCAGGGTATAAAGGAGCATGACCGACGTCATATCCTCAGTCTTTTTTGCCGCATGGTCCGATGCAGAAGCAGCGTTGCAAGTGCCGTTCGGCGTTCTGAACTTTTTCGTTTTCGGAGTTTCAGACCGATACCAAGTTGGGCTAAGTACCCCGTTGGGGAATATTTTTGTTTTTTCTTGCCTCAGTTACTTACCGGATGTCAGAAAAAGTGAATAATTGTATTTCTTGTGGGAAACAGATACCGCATAGGGATTACCACTCGCTTTGTATTCCTTGTTTGGGACGAGCACGCGTAGTCGGGTGTCGGTTTTGTGCTAGGTTTAATAAGCGCACTATAAAACGGAGGTTAGATTGCGCTAGGTTTGTCTTTGGCAAGAGGTGTAATTATAATATGCCGTCGGATGTTCCGACGCCTGCTTCTACTAAGAAGCGCAAAGACAAATCTTTAAAGCCTAGGCAGGATGATTCGTCCGTTTGGACGCCGGACCTTTAGAAGCTACAGCTGAACAGGTGGATCCGGCTGAAGTTTCTGTTGAGTCCCAGGGGGAAACTTTGATTTTACAAGATATGGCCTCTCAGGAGGCAGGTCAGGCTGAAGGGGCCTCTCAGGTTACTATTCTCCCTTCTATGCCTAAGGTGGTTAGGCCTTCTGCTACTGTTTCTAAGGCTCCTTCTAAGGGCAGGTCTGTTTTGCCTTCCTCTGGTGTCAGTTCTGGTTCTTCAGGGTCTGTGCCTAAAAGCACATGCTTAAAATGGCAGAGGATTTGATTACTTTAATTAGAGGTTCTATGCCCCCTCCTGATAAGAGGCCCAGGATGGAGCCAGAGTTGGAAAGTTTGGAGCAGGCCTCAGATGATTCAGAGTCTTCTGCTGAAGACATTCAAGATTTCCCTCCTTATTCTGATTCTGATGCAGAGGATTCCACTCCTGCTTCTCCTCCAGAGGATTTTTCATTTTCAGAAACTCTGCATTCCATGAGGGAGCATTTTAAGTGGGAGGGACAGGATTACTCTGATTCACGGAAGAGGCTTAGGGAGTTCTTGTTTTTACCACAGCATAGACCCTTAGCTATACCTCCGGTTTTGGATGTTGTTTCAGATGTTTTCTCGGAAGCTTCCCTTAATCCAGATTCTGTGCCTCCTGCCCCAGTTAAACCGGACAGGTATTACAGGGTGCCTGAGGCTCATAAATATCTGTATAAGAGTCCTAGGGTGGACCCAGAAACTATTAGTCAGGGGCCTAAGGGTGTTAGAGCCTCTGTTGTTAAGAATCCGGTTCCTCTGGATAAGGAAGCTAGAGCTTTGGATAGATGGGGTAAGAAGGTGTAGGCAATGAGAGCTTTGAACTGCCAGTTTCATATGTTGAAGTATCAGAATTTCCTCCTTTCTCAGCTAAGATCTAAAGTGGATGCTTTGGCAGAGGGCATAGAGTGTAAAGAATTGCAGGATTTAGTGCATGTTTCTGAACAGGTGGGTAAGCACTCTTTGCAATGTGGTTTTGATGCTTTACAGGCTTCTTCTAGGGTGGCTGCCACTGGTTCAGTTATTCGTAGGCACGCCTGGCTTAAGGATCAGAATTTGTCTGAGCATGTTAAGTCTAGAATTCTGGATGCCCCTTTACAGTCTGAAGTTTTGTTTGGTCCTCCTGTGGAGTCAGTCTTAAAGAAAATGGAAGACAAGGCTAAGTCTATGCAGACTGTTAAAGATTTTTTGCAGGTACAACCTCCAAAGTTTAGTAGAAATTGGCCTACTAAGGGGTGGGCGTACCCTTCTTCTGATTCTCAGTCTAGGGGTAGATCTAGGCGTGGTAGGGGCAGAGCTCAGAGTACCTTCAGGCCGAGACAATGGAGTTCGCCTGCTCAATCTGCTGGTGAGGGCAGGGGCCAGTCCTTTCGTAAACAGGCCCAATGACCTGCATTTTCAGCTGCCAGATTCTTCTTGCCTGGCAGCTCCTTTGGGAGGAAAGTTGGCTCTTTTCAAGCAAAATTGGCATTTAGTCACCCAGGACAAATGGGTATTGGACATTATAAACCGAGGTTACAAGTTCTATTTCCACACCATGCCTCCTTTCAAAGGCATGCCAGGCGTCCCTCCTCGGCAAAGGATAGAGGCTCACAGACAAATTTCTTTACTTCTTCAAATAGGAGCTATACAGCCAGTTCCTCTGTCAGAAGTGGGCCTAGGATTTTATTCTCGCCTGTTTCTAGTTCCAAAGAAAGGGAACACGTGGAGACCAATTTTGGATTTATCTATCCTCAACACTTACCTGGACATTCCAAAGTTCAAGATGCTGACTTTACAACAACTTTTACCTCTGTTGGGAAAAGATCACTGGATGGTTACTCTGGATCTCAAAGAGGCTTACCTTCATGTTCCTATCAGGCCCAGTTGCAGGAGGTACCTGCGTTTTCGGGCTGGAAATTTACATTATCAGTTCTCTGCATTGCCCTTTGGCTTATCTACTGCGCCCAGAGTGTTCACAAAGGTTCTGGCTCCAGTGATAGCATTTTTCAGACTAAGAGGAATACAGATTTATCCTTATTTGGACGACTGCCTGATTATTGCACAAGAAAAGGACGAACTTCTTCATCATCTACAGTATGTGATGGCAGTGTTAAGATGCCTAGGGTATTCTGTGAACGAAACAAAGTCTAGTCTAGTACCCTCTCAGGACATGTGCTTTCTGGGTGTGAGACTGAATACAGCTTCCCAGATGGCCTTTTTGACCCCGGACAAACAAAGAAGCCTTTCTCTTTATTTCCAGCAAATGTCTCTACGATCCAGGCTGACTGCAAGGACAGTCCTCAAGCCTTGGGGTTCATGGCATCTTGTATTCTGGTGCTTCCCAATGCCAAATTGCATATGAGGAAGCTTCAATGGTATCTCAAAAATGTGTGGACACAGCACTGCCAAGATCTAGACACTGTCATTCAGATAATACCTTGCATTCAGAAGGAGTTTTTGTGGTGGGCTCAGGAATGTCACCTAAACAAGGGACTCTCTGTGACCCGGCCAGAGGCGAGTCAGATTCTAACGACAGATGCCTCGGACAAGGCTTGGGGAGCACACCTCAATGGAAAATGGGTGCAAAACACGTGGCCTGTCAAACTCCAACATTTGCATATCAACTTGAAGGAAATGTTAGCAGTCCAGTTTGCATTGATGGCTTTCAAAGATTTACTTCACCCAGGGCAGGTGTTGATTCAAACAGACAACACTACTGTCATGTGGTACATCAACAAGCAGGGGAACCCATTCTTACCCTCTTTGCAGGCAAGCGATGATTCTGTGGGAAACTGCTCTCAATCTACACCTCAATCTTCAGGCAAGGTTTCTACCAGGAGCACAGAACTCCTTAGCAGATGTATTGAGCAGACAAATAGTGGATCCTCACGAGTGGAAATTGGATCCTCATGTATTTCAACAGTTGACAGTGTTATGGGGAACTCCAGACATAGATCTGTTCGCTTCTCCACTAAATTACCAGTTGCCAAAGTTTTGCACAAAATGTTTCATCACACAGCTTGGAAGGTGGATGCTCTATCATTCAGTTGGAACAATCTGCATGTATATGCCTTTCCACCTCTGCCTCTTCTTCCCAAGGTACTTTTGAAGACCAGACAAGACAAGCCAACCATGATTTTGATAGCACCGGATTGGCCTCGACAACACTGGTACCCACTACTGAGGAGTTTAGTACGAGAACCTCCATGGCCTCTGCCTTTGATTCCGCACCTTTTGTCACAAGAGGACAGTCATTTCCTCAATGTCAAGATTCAGTCTCTGCATCTAACAGCCTGGCATATTCTGTTTTAGACTCTGGAGGGTCTCAGCTTCCACAACAAGTTTTGAATGTTATTTTGGAGGCCAGGAGGCCTAGTACCAGGAAAGTTTACGCTGATAAATGGAGGAGATTTTTATTTGGAGCAAAGGAAAGGACCTTGATGTCTCCAAACCTGATTTAAGTGTTGCTCTTCAATATCTTACTGAGTTATTGGACAAGGGTTTGTCTTTCTCCTCAATAAAGGTTCATGCTGCAGCCATTTCTGCTCACTATGATTGTGACCCTCCTTTATTCTCTCATCCTTGGTTTAAGCAATTTCTTAGAGGGGCAAAGAATATAAGACCCCACGTAGAGCTCCTACTCCTGCTTGGGATCTCAATTTTGTGTTGGAAAAACTTACTCTACAACCTTTTGAGCCTGCAGCTACTGCCGAGTTAAAGTATTTGTCATGGAAAACTGCTTTTTTGTTGGCCATTACCTATGCAAGAAGGGTTTCTGAATTACAGGCCCTCATGGCAGTGGAGCCTTTCCTGATTTTTCATAAGGATAGGGTATCTTTGCGTACTAATCCTTCCTTTATGCCTAAAGTGGTTTCTAGTGTGGCCTTAAATCAAACTATTCATTTGCCTACTTTTTATGCAAACCCCCAAAATAAAGGGGAGAAAATTTTGCATACTTTGGATATTCACAGGCAGTTGCGTTATTATTTGAGCAGAACCAAGGAGTTCAGACAGTCTCAGCAATTGTTTGTTTCTTTTGCTTTGGGTTCACAGGGTAAACCTGTTTCAAAACAAACTATTTCTAAATGGATTGGGTTTTGTATTTCTTTCTGTTATTCCCATCATGGTAAGGAGATTCCTGCTGGAATCGGGCCTCATTCCACTAGGGCTACTGCTACTTCTATGGCCTTTCTAAGGGGGGTAGCTACAAAGACATTTTGGAGGCAGCTACTTGGAGTTCAGTGCATACCTTTTCTAAACATTACCACCTTCCTCTTTATTCTAAGTCTAGGGCTGGATTTGCCACTGCAATTTTACAGGGCATTTTAGCGGCCCCTAATGCTTTATGATTTTTACCATCCTCCCTTTCCCGTTGCTTTGGGATTCTACCCATAAGTAAGGACTGCAGCAATGTGAGATGAAGAACATAGTACAGTTTTGTACCTACCATAAATGTAGATGTTCGAAGATCCACATTGCTGCAGTCCAATTTACCCTCCCTCCTTCCCCACTGTAGTTTGACTTGGTGCTATGCTTTAGGTGATGGTTGTTGGGCATGTTTTTGGGAGGTATTCTGGTTTTGGCTGTGGCCTTTCTGGTTTGGCCTTCTGACATCTGGGGCAAGAAAAGACTGAGGATATGACGTCGGTCATGCGCCTTTATACCCTGACGCTCTGATGTCAGATCTAGGCGCCCATGACCGACGTCAGCCTAATACTTTGGTATTCGGGCCGACCGAGGACAGCGGACTACCCCATAAGTAAGGACTGCAGCAATGTGGATCTTCGAACATCTACATTTATGGTAGGTACAAAACTGTACTTTTCCTTCACCAACATGCCCATTGAAATCTGCCTCATTCACCACTCTCTCACCCTTGGGTACAATCATCACCAGTTCATCCAACTCGCTCCAAAATTTTTCTTTCTCATCCATCCCACACCCAACTTGTGGAGCATATGCACTAACAACATTCATCATTACACCATCAATTTCCAGCTTCCTAAAATCCTCTGAAATGACTGAGGTCCAAAAAAAGATATGACCTCATTCAGATGGATTCCCCAAGCCCATCTGCTGTTCCACCTATCCTTCCTGCTTTCGTAGCTGCCTTTTCCTCTGCATCACTTAATCCAGAGTCCCAAACACCTGCTCCACGCAAGCCTGACAGACTTCATAAGGTGCCTGACACTGCTAAGCATCTCCTTAAGTGCTCACCTGCTGACCCAGCTACAATCTCTTTCTCTATGGACAGGGTCTCTAAGCTTTTACCCACTACCACCATTCTCCCTGCTGACAGACAGCAAAACAGTGGAATGTCTGGGTGAAAAGATTTATACCTCTGCTACCTTGTCCTTCAGGGCAACCAACTACCAGACACACATGTCCAAGTATGCTCTATCCCTCCTGGAATCAGCCACCAAAGAACTGGCTAATATCCCCTGATTGCTCTGCCAAAGCCCAACTGTCCTTGGCCCTCACTTCCCAGGTTACCAGGCACTCTATAAAGTGCAGTTATGATGCTGCTGAATCTTCAGCCAGGTCAGCAGCATCTGCCTTACGTAGGTACTCCTCGCTTCACCTCCAACCCCTGCCTGATGATTTCAGGGCAAAGCTTATGGATTCACCCCTGGACAATACAGCATTGTTTGGTTCTAAAGCAGCAGACCTTTTCAAATCACAGCAGCAAAAAGGTAAAGAAATGCAGGACCTTCTCCCCAATACCAACATTTTCAAATAAACTATCCTGCTAAAACCCAGTTCACAAGAAAGCACTCATCCTGTTGCTCCTTCAAGGCCTAGGACGATTGCAAGGAAACACCCCCGTCCCACTAGAACATCTCCCTCCTCTAACCAGAGACTGCCCTTTCAAGACAGGGCAGGTAACATCTGACTACCCGCCTCCCTTGCCTCCTCCCCCTCTCCCTCCTTCCATACCTCTGTCAGCCCGCCTCTCTCACTGCCTCCCTGTGTGGACCAACATCACTTCAGACAAATGGGTCCTGTCAGTCCTCCAGAATGGTTATTGTATGTCTTGGCTCTTCCCTCTAGAACGAAAGGACACCCCACAGCCATCTACACAGTAGTTGCACCTCAAGCAACCGGTGCTGCAAACTCTGTTGGCTCAGGGCACCATTGAATCAGTTCCCTCAGTTGCAAAAAGAAGAGGTTTCTACTCCAGGATCTTCATGGACCCCAGGAAAGATGGATCCTGGAGACTTATTCTAGACCTCTTCCACTCAACCTATTCCTGAAGGTCCCTGTCTTTAAGATGTTGACCCTACCCCAACCGTCTTTCCTCTCCCGCTCCCCCAAGCGTTCATGGCCACATTAGATATAAAGAATGCTTATCTCCACAGCCCCGTAAAACCAGCTTTCTGGAAATACCTGAGGTTCTTGGTGGGCTCTTCTCACTTACAATTGTCTGCCTTGCCATTTGGACTTTTCACTACACCCAGCATCTTCACAAAATGGCACCAGTGATTGCTTATTGCAGGACAAAGGAAATACAGATATTCCCTTACCTGGCTGATATGTTGATCCAGGCAAGGAGACCTTCGAGCTACACATACACATTGTAGTCCGTCTTCTACAGTCCCTGGGATTTCAGTTAAACATCCCAAAATCACATCTCCAGCCAACACAAGACATTGTCTTCCTTGGGTGCAGAATACACTCAGACCTCATGGAAGCATACCTTCCACCCCAAAAGGTGTAAACATTGACAGATCATCTACTTCTAGTTCTCCAGTCTACAGAATTGACAGCAAGGCAGTTCCTCAGACTCTTGGGCTACATGGCAGCCTCCAACCCTATGCTATCTTTAACAAGACTGCATATGAGAAAGTTACAATGGTATCTTCGGTCAGTCTGGACACAGCACTCCTATCTTCTGGAGCACATGGTGCTGCTCCTCCCTTGCCTGAAAAAGGAACTACAGTGGTGGTTGGTACAAGTGAACCACAAGCCAGGTCTTCCCTTCCAACCATCTATACTCACACAAGTCATGCACATAGACGCCTCAGATTTGGGTTGGGGAGTAACTCTGGGCCATCGAAGGGTGCAGGGCTTGTCCCCAAAACCTCAACTTGGAACCCATCAATGTTCAAGAGATGAGGGCAATTCTTAGGGCGTTTCTACCTTTCCTCCAGTGAAGTCCTTTGAAGATTTACACAGACAGCACCACTGTGCTGTGGTATCTCAACAAGTAGGGAGTGACCAAGTCTTACCTTCTCTTTCTCTGCAGACTAGCCCTTCTGGTATGGGAACTAGCCACCTCACAGGGAATTGCTCTGCAGGCAGCCTACATTCCCTCTCTCCACAACTCCCAGGCAGACTAAGCAGAACCATCACAAACTACCACGAATGGATGCTTCACAGAGATGTCTTCTTGGATCCGGTCCACAGGTGAGGTACACTTCAAATAAACCTGTTTACCTCCCACATCAACAGGCAGCTTTCTGGCTTTTGCACCAAGATACCAGCAGGACATTCCAGATGTCTTGGTGATTCCCTACTGGCCCAGACAGCATTGGTACCCCCTACTTCTACAGTTGTCCAAGGGCAATCACCACAAGTTTACCCCCCCCAGAGTGGACCTTCTCACAAAACACAAGGGATCACAGATTTCACCCACAATGGCAGCTTCTGCACCTCACCCAGTGGCTGATAGGATTCTGATCCCCTTCAGACACATTTGCAGTGAGGATGTGCTCAATGTCCTGCAGGAGGCCAGGAAACCAAATACAAGAAAATTCTACCCTTCTAAGTGGAAAAGATTCACTTTATGGTGTCACAAATGACAGCTGGACCTGCTTTCTAGCGAGCCCCCTCTAGTCCTGTCTTACCTGTGTGAGCTACTACAGACTGGTTTGGCTTATTCTTCCATCAAAGCTCATCTGTCTGCAATTGCAGCATGCCTTCCTCTGGACCTCCCACTAGTATCCAGACTTCCTTTTAAGCTCTTCCTTAATCGGGTACTTCACCTCAGACCTCCCAGGAAACCATCCCCTCCTCCTTGGGATCTTACCTAAGTTCTTGAAAAGCTTATGCTGTCTCCCTTTGAGCCAGCAGACAAAGCATCTCTAAAACATTGCACATGAAAGACTGTACTCGTAGTGGCCTTGACATCGGCCAGAAGAGTGTCCGAGCTACAATCCCTTATGGCTATTCCTCCTTTTCTAGTGTTCCACAAGGGCAGGGTTACCTTAAGAACTAACCTATCCTTCATGTCCAAGGTGGTGAATGACCTATCCTTTAACCAGGCCATACACCTGCCTGCCTTTTTCCCCAACCCACATGGGGACAGTGAGAGAGTACTGCACTCCCTAGATGTGCACTGACAACTCAGGTTTTACCTGCATAAAACCAAGTCCATCAGACAGGCTGACAAGCTTTTTGTATCCTTCCACCCTAGAGCCCTGGGAAAGGCAGTGTCCAAACACCATCTTTGCTTGGATCTCCAAGGCCATCACCTTCTGCTACCAACTTTATGGTAAATCTCTGCAAGGTGCAGTTAAAGCATACTCCACCAGAGCTATGGCCTCTTCAGAAGCCTTCTTTAAGGGCCTGGATACGTCTACTGATGTTCTTCGTGTTTCACTGTTGCAGTCATCACACTTGGGTTATCTGCCTGCAGGTAGCCCTCAGTCGGCCCGAATACCAGAGACGTAGTATTTCTGCGTTGGATGCTGTCGCTCCAGGACTGATGTCAGGTTGTCAAGGGTATAAAAATAGGCAGCAGATGCCATTACATCAGTCTTTCTTGCTGAGGAGCCCAAAGCAGAAGCAGTTCGCAAGTGCCAGTCGGCCGCTACCTGAATTTTCGTTTACAAATTGAATAATCCTGAAGACTTCTAAAGCTAAGCATCCCATTGGGGATCCTTTTTTCTTGCTCTAACCAATTTCAGAAAAAGTTAACAATTGTGTCTTGCCTGTGGAAAGCAAATACCACGCAGATTTTCATTCTTACTGCGTCACCTGTTTAGGCCCAGACCACAACGTACCCTGTTGTCAGTTTTGTGCCTTGTTCAATGCCCAAACCATTCATCGGGCTCTCGTTGCTAAATTCTTTTGCTCTCTATCTCCATATTCTGAAATGGCTTTGGTAAGCCATCAAACTACCGATATTCCAAAAAAAGTAAGGATAAAGACAGACGGACAGCATAGGTCCAAATCTACCGCCGACACTTCCATTAAGCTACTTGCCAGTGCTCATTAAGGCGCTTTCCCAGCCCCTGATGCCCACTTCAGTGGATTTGCAGGCCTATACCAAGATCCATTCAGAGTCCGGCTGCGAGACTCTTCTTTGACTATGGAACCTGCGTATGTCTCTACCTTGGATGGGTCTGGAGCCACTGTGCAGGTACTGGCGTCCGAGGCAGTTCTTCGTTCTACTGTCAAACAGAAGACTTCTTTTTTTATCTAAAACTACCAAGTTTCTTAGGCCAAGAGTACATGCTACGCCAAGAAAAATGACGACCAAAGCGCATGCACCTGCTCTCATGCCACAACGACAAATGCTTAGAATGGCAGAAGACCTTATTATGCTGATTAGGGGAAGTCATCCTTCCCCTACTAAGAGGAAAAGAGACCAGTCCCCTGCAGCTTCAACAGACCAGGAGTCCGATGACTCTGAGGTATCTGATTATGAAGATATGCCCTTATCTGCTTATGAGGATTCAGATGCAGAGGAGTCTATTCCCTCTGCCTCCCCTCCACAGGATGTTTCTTTTGGTGAAACCTACATACTTTGAGAGCATTTCCATTGGGAATGCCAAGACTATTCTCAGTCCAAAAAGATACTCTGGGAATTCCTAGATTTGCCATTGCACAGGCCTTTAGCAGTACCCCCTGTCTTGGAAGTTGTTGATGTTTTTTATGGAATCCAGTCTTACTCCTGATACTTTACCTCCTGCCCCTAGGAAACCAGACAGGTACTTCAAGAGTACCTGACACAAATTTATTTTCAAGAATCCTACTGCTGACCCAGAGATTATTTCCCAGGGGCCTAAAGGTATCAAGGCAACTACAGCCAAGAATCCCACCACTGCAGACAGGGATTCCAGAGCTTTGGACAGATGGGGTAAGAAGGGTATATACCTCTGTAACTCATGCTATTAGGGCATTGAATTGTCAGTTTCACATGCTGAAGTACCAGCAACATGGTATGGAACTTATTAAACAAAAAGTGGCAACCTATACAGACTGTGCAGAAAATAAAAAAATTGCAGGAACTTAGGCACTCTGCTAGCCAAGTCAACAAGCATACTTTGCAGTGTGGCTTTGATGCCCTAGAAGCATCTTGCTGGGTAGCAGTCACTGGTTCTGTACTGAAGGCATGCTTGGCTCAAGGAGCAGACCTTGCCAGACCATGTCAAATCAAAGTTACTATATACTCCTTTGAACAAAGTTTGGTTGGCACCAAAGCAGAAGAGGTTCTTAAAAAGATGGAAGAAAAAGCTAAGTCTATGCAGACTGATAAATAATTCTTACAAGTGCAGTAGGCATTGCCCTTCCAAACACTGGTCCTTTCTAGCCCATCTCAAGCCAGATCCAGGGGAAACAGACCTCCCAGACTACAGTCTCAGGGTATGCAGAGATCTAAGAAATGGAGAGCCACCACCCCCAAAGCAGGGAGTGGCAAGCCACCTCCTTATGGGAAAAAACTTTCAATGACTTCTCTACTCCACCCCCACCTCTGCCTAATTGCTTCTGCCCCTATGAGAAACACTTTCCCTTCATGCAAAAAAACTAGATGTCCATCACACAAGACCGATAGGTCCTCAACATTGTAACCCAGGGATACAGATTTTACTTCCACTCACTGCCAACCCCAAGAGGGTTCCCAGACCTTCCTCCAAACCAGTGGGCAGAGGCTCAAAGCCAAGTTCTTTCCCCGCTCTTCAGAGCTATTCAGCCAGTTCCAGTGGAACAGATAGGTCAGGGATTCTTTTCTAGACTCTTCCTGGTACTCAGAAAAGAGGGTTCATGGCACCCAATCCTGTATCTTTCAATTCTCAACATTTTCCTGTTGGTACCAAAATTCAAAATGCTTATCCTGCAACAGCTTCTACCTATGCTAGCCAAGGATGCCTCATTCGTCACCCTAGACTTAAACGAAGCCTATCTGCACATCCCTACAAGGGAGTCTTGCAGGAAGTATCTATGTTTCAGGACCAGATCTATGCATGATCAGTTCTCTGCACTTCCCTTTGGCTTATCCACTGCGCCCAGTGTATTCACAAAATGCCTGGCTCCAGCCATTGCATACTGCAGGCAGAGAAATATCCAAATTTACCCTTACTTGGATGACTGCCTGATTCAGGTGGACAGTCAGGAATTCCTGTTGCAACACCTGACATTTGTGAAAAACCTTCTCACATCCTTGGGGTACACCATCAATGAAAAGAAATCAAAATTGGTACCCAGTCAAAAGATTGTATTCTTGGGAGAGAGCTTGGACACCATCCCAGATGGCATTCCTCACTTCAGAAAAACAAGTCTGGCAGCCTACTTCAAACAAATGGCCACCAGAACCCAGCTATCTGCAACAAAAGTACTGCAGGCCCTAGGGTTCATGGGCTCATGTATTCTGCTAATTCCATATGCAAGACTGCATATGAGGAAACGTCAATGGTACTTAAGTCTTTGGTACCAACATTCTCAAGACCTGGAAACATCATTCCCTGTCTAAGGACAGAGTTCCTTTGGTGGGTAGAAGCATGCAACCACAACAAGGAACTGCCCTTTACACAACCCCACGCTGCCCAGACCCTAACCACAGACGCATGAGACTATGCCTGGGGAGCACACATGGACGGCAAATCCATTCAGGGCCACTGGAGCCCAAGACAAATTCATCTGCACATCAACCAAAAAGAGATGCTAGCTGTGCGGAATGCCCTGGCAGCTTTCAGATCCCTACTTCTTTCAGGACAACTTCTAATAAAAACAGACAACACCACAGTTATGTGGTACATCAACAAGCAGGGCGGAACCCACTCTGCAGGTTTACCGTGGCCCTGTGGAACACGGCCTTGAACATGCAAGTCCATCTGCAAGCTCAATTCCTGCCAAGCAAACAAAACTCACTGGCAGATGACTTAAGCAGAAATCTCCTAGACCCACATGAGTGGCAATTGGAGCCCAACACCTTCAACCTTCTGATTCAGAAATGGGGGACCCCAGAGGTGAATCTCTTTGCCTCCCCCTACATCCACCAGCTCAGCAAATTCTGCACCAGAAATCCTCACAGCAGGGCCAGGAAAGTGGATGCCCTATCTTTTCAGTGGTTAAATCTCAGTCTATGCCTTTCCCCCTTGCCCCTTCTCTCAAGAGTATTACTCAAGATAAGACAGGACAGACCAAGGATAATTCTGATTGCCCCAGACTGGCCACAAGCCAGCACTGGTACCCACTCCTGCACAGCCTGTCACCGGTGCCACCCACACCAGAACCCAACCCTGCTCACTAAGCAGGAGGGACAGATTTTGCATCTGCAACTGCAAACCCTAAATCTTGCAGCCTGGCTTATTCCTTGAATTCTCCCCCAACAACCCTAAGCAAGCAGGTGCTGGATGTCTGTCCTTCTCTTCCATTAAGATCCATGCTTCAGCCATTTCAGCTCATTACAATACTGAGCCACCTCTTTTCTCACACCCTCTTATCAAACATTTTTTGAGGGGCAAACAACTTGAGGCCACCAAAGAGAGCACCCACCCCTGCTTGGGACCTTAACTTTGTACTGGAAAAGCTCATGCTTTGTCCCTTTGAACCTGCAGCATCTGCAGAGTTAAAATTTCTCTCTTGGAAAGTAGCCTTGCTTCTGGCCATCACTTCAGCTAGAAGAGTGTCCGAGCTACAAGCACTTATGGCTGTGGAACCCTTCATTATTTTCCATGCTGACAGGGCCTCCCTTAGGACTAACCCTTCCTTTATGCCTAAAGTGTCCAGTGTGGCTCTCAACCAATACATCCATTTGCCAACTTTCTTCCCTAATCTTCAAAATAAAGGGGAGAAGATCCTGCACTCCTTGGACGTGTGCACACAGCTCAGATTCTACCTTGATAGGACTAAGCCCTTCAGAAAATCTGACCAGTTACTAGTCATCTTTGCATCAGGGGCAGAGGGCAAGCCCATTTCAGAACAATTTCCAAATGAATAGCACACTGCATCCATTTCTGCTACAAGCACCATGGGAAACCAAACCACTCAGGGGGTCAGAACACATTCCACTAGGGTAACATCTACTTCTACAGCATTTCTCAGGGGGAGTCCCTACCAGGGACATCCTGGAAGCTGCTGCCCTGGAGTTCTGTACACACCTTCACCAAGCATTACCACCTGCCTATCTTTTCCACATCCAGGGCAGGTTTTGCAACAGCAGTCCTGCAAGCCATACTAGCCAGCCCTAACTCTTATTGACTGCCTCCTTCAGCTTTGGGAATCCACCCAAGTGTGATGACTGCAACAGTGAAACACGAAGAATATAGTACAGTTGTGTACACTTACCATAAATGTAGCTGTTCGAGTGTATTTACTGTTGCAGTCCTGGATGTTCTTTGTGTTTCACTGTTGCAGTCATCACTTGTGGGTTATCTGCTTGCAGTAGCCCTCAGTCGGCCTGATTAACAAAGTCTTGGGTCCTGCGTCGGTTGCTGTCCCTTCTTCCATGACATCAGGTTGTCAGGGGTATAAAACATGCAGTTGTTGCCATTACATCAGTCTTTCTTGCCGTGCGGTGCCCGAAGCAGAAGCAGTTCGCAAGTGCCGGTTGGCCGACTCCTGAAATTTTCATTTTCGAGTTTCAGAACCGAAGTCTTTAACTAAAGCTATGTACCCTGTTGGGGAAACTTTTTCGTGCTCCTTACCGATGTCAGTAAAAGTTAAGTGCATTACTTGTGGAAAACAAATACCTTATAAAGATTTTCATTCTTCCTGTATTCCCTGCCTAGGCCTTGACCACAACATACTGTGCTGTCAGTTTTGTGCTTTATTTAATCAGCGCACTACCCGTTGTCCTTATATTTTCACCTCTAAATATTTCGGTTCTCTGTTTAATTATCCAGAAATGTCATCTGTTACCCATCCGACTACCGGGATGCTGAAAAAATGCAAGGATAAAGACAGAGACAGGCCGCCAAGGTCTAAAACTGCCAACGATGCTTCTCCTAAGCCTGTCGCCAGTTCGCTGGTACTCAGGCGCTTTCGCAGCCCCTGATACCCGCTACCTGCTACTTCTGATTAGCAGGCCTCTACTGAGACCCATTCGGAGTCCGGTATGCCGTGATATCCTTCAACTATGGAACCTGTGGATGTCTCTACCTTGGATAAGTCGGAAGGCGCTGTGCGGACACCGGTTTCTGAGGGTGTATTCAGGCCTATGGATTTGCATATTAAACAGACACCTCCCTCTTCTTTTAGGCCTAAATCTCAAACCATGCCTAAAAAACCGATGCTCAGGCCTCTATGCGTAAAAAAATAAGAATGTCTGAAGATCTTATAACTTTAATCAGGGAAAGCCAGCCTCCCCCTTCTAAGAGACCTAGGACTGAAGTTGTTTATGAATCTTCTACCAGGATTCTGATTTTTCTGAATCTTCTGATGATCTGGATTTGCCCTTATCTACTTATGAGGATTCTGATGCATAGGACTCTATTCCCTCTGCTTCCCCTCCAGAGCATTTCCACTGGGAAAGCCAGGATTTTTCTGATTCATAAAGGAGGCTTAGGGATTTCTTACTCTTGCCTCAGCATAGGCCTTTAGCTGTACCTCCTGTACTAGACATTGTTGATGACACCTTTTCGGAATCTAGTTTGGCCCTGATTCTGTGCCTCCTGCTCCCAGAAAACCTGACAGATATTACAGGGTTCCTGATTCACACAAGTTCCTTTTTAAAAATCCTATTGCGGATCCAGAGACTATTTCACAGGGACCCAAGGGCATTAAAGCTTCTACTGCTAAAAATCCTACCCCTTCTGATAGAGACTCCAGGGCTCTGGATAGATGGGGTAAGAAGTTTTACACTTCTGCAACCTTGGCCATTAGGGCTTTAAGCTGCCACTTACGTTAAAGTATCAACAACATGTTATTGGATTGCTTAAGCAGAAAATGATGTTGATTCCTGATTGTGCTGAAAATAAAGAATTACAGGATTTAATGCAGTCTGCTGAACAGGTTGGAAAATATACTTTGCAATGTGAATTTGATTCTTTAGAGGCCTCTTGCAGGGCTGCTGTTACTAGTTATGTGCTCAAAAGGCATGCTTGGCTTAAGGAGCAATCTTTACCTGATCATGTTAAAGCTAAATTGTTGGATGCTCCCTTAAATCAGGACCGCCTGTTTGGCAACAAGGCTGAGGATGTTCTTGAAAAGGTGGAAGCTAAAGCTATGCAAACTGTTAAAGATTTCTTACAAGTTCAACCTCCTAGATTTAGTAGGCACTGGCCCTCTAAGAATTGGTTCTTTCCAGCCCCTTCAAGGTCTTCTCAAGCCAAACTCAGACATGGCAGAAAACCCAGGTTTCAGTCCCAGAGGACACACAAGACTAAGCAGTGGGGGGTGTCTGCACCCAAATCAGGGAGTAGTAAGACCCCCCCCTATGGAAAAGTCTTAATGGCAAGCACTTCCCAACTGAATGCTCCTTTAGGCGGAAAGATTGGTCTGCAGGCCAAAAACTGGGAACTCATTACACAGGACAAATGGGTTTTAAATATAGTGTCCCAAGGATACAGATTTTACTTCCACACATTGCCAACACCAAGCAGGGTGGCCAGATCTACCCCCAAATCAGTGGGCAGAGGCCCAAAATCAAGTATTCTCTCTCTCAAGAATGGGGGCTATTAAGTTGGTACCAGAAGAGGAAAAGGGACAAGGGTTCTATCCAAGACTTTTCTTGGTACGCAAAAAAGGCAATACATGGAGTCCTATCCTGAACCTTTCTACTCTAAATACCTTTCTGGTGATTCCAAAATTCAAGATGCTGACTCTTCACCAGCTGCTTCCAATGCTAGGCAAAGATGCATGGTTGGGAACACTACATTTAAAAAAAGCATACCTGCGCATCCCTATCAGGGAGTCTTGCAGAAGATACCTACTCTTCAACGCAGGCTACATGCACGATCAGTTCTCTGCACTGCCCTTTGGTTTATCTACTGCGCCCAGGATATTCACAAAGTGCCTAGCCCCAGTCGTTGCATTCTGCAGGCAAAGAAATATTCATATGTACCCATATCTGGACAATTAATTCAGGCAGAAAGCCAGGACATACTGTTGAATCATCTGGCCTTTGTTCAAAGGGTACTGACTTGTCTGGGGTACACCATAAATGAAAAGAAATCACACCTGGTACCCTGTCAACAAATGATATTCCTGGGAGAAACTGATTCATTTGACAACCTACTTCAAATAAGTGGCCACAAAAACCCAGTTATCCGCAAACCTTGGGGTTCATGGCCTCTTGCATTATTCTAATTCCATATGCAAGGCTGCATATAAGGTAACTGCAGTTGTATCTCAAAAGCCTACGGTGACGACATTCACAGGGTCTAGAAGCAATGATTCCTATCATTCCTTGCCAATGCCTAGAGTTGCTTTGGTGGTCAGAGGCCTGCCACCAAAACAGGGGACTACCATTCTCACTACCCCCTGCCACTCAAACCTTAACAACAGACGCAACAGACTATGCATGGGGGGCCCACCTGGCAGGGAAGTGCATTCAGGGCAAATTGAACCCAAGTCAAATGCACCTGCATATCAATCAAAAAGAAATGTTAGCTGTACAGAATGCTCTGACAGCCTTCAAGGACCTCATTCTTCCAGGACAATTAATGATAAAGACGGACACCACCACTGTTATGTGATACATAAACAAGCAGAGGGGTACACATTCTTACCCCCTCTGCAGACTAGCCATGGCATTGTGGAACACAGCCCTGAGCTATCAAGTACATTTACAAGCTCAATTCCTGCCAAGAAAACTACTCTGGCAGACGAACTAAGCAGAAACCTCATGGACCCACACGAGTGGAAACTGGAACCAATGTTTTATTTTATTTATTTATATTTGTTGACTGGGAGTGTCCGACTGGACACAAGTCCATTTTCAGCGAAGGCCCGGGGAGAAAACCTTCACAGTTAAAATAAACAGTAGTTATATTTGATTACATAGCGATTAACAATTTACATAGCAATTACAACATATTTACAGATGAAGAACATAGTATATCAGTAGACAACTAGAATCTTTGTGAAGTACATAACAGACATTAACAAATGTTACAAAAAGAAGTTCCTGCTGTATAATAAGTACTAGGTTTATGAGCATCTGAGCTTGCTATAATCAAGGTAGTTAGTGGAGTGGAAAGAAAGGTAGTGGTTGGATGGGGTGGGTGATATTAGATTGGGAGTTTTCTACATGTTGACAAGCAAATGGAGGAGCCCAGATATAGACCTGTTTGCCTCCCCTCAAAACCATCAGTTGGACAAATTCTGCACAGGGACTCCCCACAAACAAGCTTGGAAAGTGGATGCTCTGTCCTTCAGCTGGAAAAACCTCAGTTTATGCCTTTCCTCCTCTGCTCTCCAAAGTACTACTAAAGATCAAACCAGACAAACCAAGGACGGTTTTGATTGCACCAGACTGGCCACGTCAACACTGGTGTACCCCCTCTTGCGCAGTGTGTCACTGTGGGCCCCATGGCACCTGCCTCAGACTCCTACTCTATTGTCTCAGCAGGAGAACCAAATTCTGCACCCTCAACTTCAAACACTGAATCTAGCAGCCTGGCTAATTGCATAATTTCTCCTTTACCATCCCTCAGTAAACCAGTGATGGATATCATTTTAGAGGCGAGGAGGCCTAGTACCAGAAAGTCTTACGCTGAAAACTGGAAAAGATTCTGTGCTTGGAACCAAACTCAAGGGATGAACACAACAGTGCCCAATTTACTTCAGATTTTACAGTGCTTAACTGAGATGCTTCATAAGGGCATGTCTTTCTCCTCAATCAAAATTCATGCTTCATAAGGGCCTGTCTTTCTCCTCAATCAAAATTCATGCTTCAGCTATCTCAGCTCATTATAACACAGAAGCACCCCTCTTCTCTCATGCACTGCTTAAGCAGTTCCTCAAATGGCCCAAAAATCTACGACCACACAGGAGAGCTCCAACTCCAGCCTGGGACCTCAACTTTGTATTGGAAAAGCTCACCCTTCCTCCTTTCATGCCAGCTGCCACTGCGGTCTTAAAAATTCCTTTCTTGGAAAACAGCTTTCCTTTTAGCAATCACTTCAGCAAGAAGGGTGTCTGAATTACAGGCCCTCGTGGCAGTGGAGCCTTTCATCATCTTTCATGCGGACAGGGTGTCTCTCAGGACCAAGTGTGGCCCTTAATCAGTCCATACATTTGCCAACCTTCTTTCCTAATTCACAGAACAAAGGGGAACGGATTCTGCACTCCTTAAGACATGCACAGACAAGTTAGATTCTACTTGGACAGAAGTAAACCTCAAAGGAAATCTGATCAACTGCTGGTGGCATTTGCTGCAGGGGCAGAGGGGAAGGCTATTTCAAAGTAAACCATTTCCAAACGGATAGGCCATTGCATTAATTTCTGCTACAAACACAATGGAAAACGTATCTCACAGGGGATCAGACCCCACTCTACCAGGGCTGCATCTACCTCTACAGCCTTTCTCAGAGGCATCCCTACCAGGGACATTCTAGAATGTATGATTTAATAACCGAAGAAGTTAAAAAGGCAGTACAGATGTACTGGCCTTCTTTATTTAAATATAAAGATTTATTAGAAGTAATTCCAAGAAATGTTACATTTTCCTATAAGAGAGGTAGAAACCTCAAAGATATGTTGGTACATGCTAGATACTCTAGACCTAATGTTAATTTAAAATTAGAGATAGGGCTAATGGGTACATATCAGTGTGGTAAGTGTATCTCCTGCCAATATATTAGTAGAACATTTGAACATATAAATGGTAGAAATTTTAAACCTTGTGGGAAATTTTCTTGTAATACAGAAGCAATAGTATATGCACTAAAATGTCCGTGCGGACTGTTTTACATAGGAGAAAGTAAAAGAGCTTTCAAAATTAGACTTCAGGAACATATAAGGGATATAAAGAATGAGAAACCAGAAAGCCCCTTAGCTATGCACTTTAAAGATTATCATAACAGTCAACCAGATGGTTTATTAGCAACAGTTTTAGAACATATTATAATAGATAACAATAGGGATTTGGTTAAACAAAAACTTTTATATAAGGAGACTGTTTTTATATTGAAATATGGCACGATGACACCTAGTGGTATAAATGTGGAATGTAATTGGGGAGAGTTTTTATGAATTAATGAATTTGTGATTGTTTGATTCTTTAATTATTGCTCTTAGATGATATAAATATTCATGAAATGTCCTTTGTAGTCATTCTCCTTGAAGGCGTGAGCCGAGGCGCTAGAGAGAGTGTAATAAATAGTGTTGGATCTTTCACCTGGTCGTACTCTTTGGATTCTTCTTTTTTATTTTTGGTTGTATATACATCCTAGAAGCTATCTGGAGTCCTGTACATACTTTCACCAAGCATTACCATCTGCAGATTTTCTCTAAATCCAGAGCTGGCTTTGCCACTGCAGTCTTGCAGGGCCTTTTAGCTGGTCCTATTTAAATTCCTCCTCCCATCCTTAGCTTTGGGAATCTACCCAAAAGTGATGACTGCAACAGTGAAACACGAAGAATATAGTACAGCTGTGTACACTTTCCATAAATGTAGATGTTCAAGTGTATTCACTGTTGCAGTCCTGGTTACCCTCCCTCCAGCCCCCTTCTTTTTCTGGATATACCTCTACTTTCCTTTGCTATCTTCAAAAGCTTTTTGGTGTATTTGCTTTTTTGTTGGAGGTATAACCTTGTATATTTAGATTTAATTGCTTCCCATTAAGGGAGCACCTGACATCTGGGGCAAGAAAAACTGATATAATGGCGTCGACTGCATGTTTTATACCCCTGACATCATGGAAGAAGGGACAGCAACTGACGTAGGACCCAAGACTTTGTTAATATGGCCGACTGAGGGCTACTGCAAGCAGATAACCCAAAAGTGATGACTGCAACAGTGAATACACTCTAACATCTATATTTATGGTAAGTGTACACAACTGTACTTTTCCCTCCCTCCAGCCCCTGTTTTTTCTCTCTCCTCTCTATGGCTATTACTCGCCTGTTTCAGGGTTATTGGTATTGGTATTTACTTTTTACTGGTGGTGTTTTTCCCCACCATAACTTAGCTCCCGACATTTGGGGCAAGAAAAACTGATGTAATGGCATCAGCTGCCTGTTTTTATACCCTTGACGTCAGTCCTGGAGTGACAGCATCTGATGCAGAAATACTAAGTCTCTGGTATTCGGGCCACTGAGGGCTACTTGCAGGCAGATAAGCCAAGTGGGATGACTGCAACAGTGAGTACACTCGAACATCTACATTTATGATGGGAATACAACTGTACTTTATAGAAGCAGCTACTTGATCTTTAGTTCACACCTTCACTAAACACTACCAACTAGACCACATCTCTAGATCCAGAACAGGGTTTGCCAGGGCCCGCAGCCACATCCAACATCCCACACACCTCAGAGGGACTGAAAACTTCAAGATGAGAAGTAAAACCCATATGTAGAATACTGCAACATGGAAGAGAAGGACATCTATGGTTATGGTAAGATTTTACACAACTTTCCTTCGCCCAGAATTTGAAATCCCCCAGTAGATGTTTCCATAAGAGAAAATATGGCTATGCACATCCAGATGGAGAAAATGCAGATGGAAAAGAGGAACCCTCAGCCAGAGGGGTAGCCAAATGAAAACCCAAAAGAAAAAGGGGGTATGGAGGCAGGGACCGAATACTGCAACAGTGAGGAGAAGGATATCACAGTTATGGTAAGATTTTACCCAACTGTACTATGCCCTTCTATATCACTGTTGCAGTATTCTTCACTTTAGGGAGAGTATAGATGCTCAAGAAAAGGAGTGGGAGGTGGAAGGCTGGGAAAGAGCCTTCAACAAACCTATGAAAGATGGTCCTACCAAAACCTACTCTTGTCTTAAAAAAACATATCCTATAATGCTTAGCAAAGGTATACACTGAAAACCAAGTAGCTTCAATGATGAAATCTGTGTACAAACCCTTGAAGAAATCACCAGAAAAAACAACTGCCCTTGTGGAATGAGCTGTAACTGAGGTAGATTGACATTTACCATGAAAAGAATAGCAAAAGGAGATGGCCTTAGATATCCAGGAGGAGATGATTTGCTTAAAATTGGCCAAACCCAAAGTGCTGGGATGAGAGAAAAAAAGCTAATCAGTCTTATGAATGCTCTTAGTTTTATCCAAGTAATACATGAGCTTTCTGTGCAAATACAAGGTATGTAAGTCCCTCTCACTAATAGACTGAGGAGAAAGATGGAAGGGAGTTGTACTGCCTGATTTAAAGGCAGCGCATTTACAACCTTGGGGGCAAATGTATTAGTACGAAGAGGCACCCTGTCCATGTGAAAAATCAACATAAGAGGGATGGTCATAAGAGCCTGAAGCTCAGAAACCCTCCAAGTAAGAGAAAGCTACAGGACGTCTTCCAGTTACAATGCTGCTGAGAAGCTAAAACTGCAGGTTCAAAAGGAGCCTGGGTCAATTTTTCCAAGGAGGAGGAATAGGTTTCCTTGGGGGCCTAAGATACAGGACGCACTTAAGAAACTTTTTGACCTAAAAACAAGAAACCAAAGGAGGATTCAAGGGCAGAGATGCAGAAGTAGCTGGCAAATGGGTTTTTACAGAATAATAGGCCAAGCCAGACTGGAGTACCTCACACCAATCAGAGAGAGACAAAAGGAGCCCCACTTAAAAAGGGGTCCTGACTATGAGTATGGCTCCAGACAGAAAATCTTTTCCATTTGGACATAAAAGACTTTCTGGTTGCAGGGTTTCTTACCTGCTGTAAAACCCTGAGTATGTCCTCAGAAAAGAGGGGCCTAAAAGGGATCAAAACTCTGTCACCCACTGTGTCAGTTGAATAGTGAATAAGTGAGGATGGATGACAGACCCCTTATCCTTTGTGAGGAGGTCCAGCCTGTGAGATAACTTGTGGTGATTGCCCCTGACCTGATGCATTAAGAGACTGAACCAGTGCTGTCTTGGCCAAAAGGGAGTCACTGTCAAGATTTTTGAGGCGTCCAGCTGAATATCCTGTATGGCTCTTGGAAGTAGAGGAAGGGGAGGAAACTCGGGGAAGGCCTAGAGAAATATCCTTTTTCAAGGAAAAGAAAATAGTTAATCTTCAAAGTCATATGGCATGGCAGTCTGGAACAGAAAAGAGGGAGTTGCATGTTCAGAGGTATTGAGCACAGCAAAGGGCATTCAGACTGACGAGTGGTGATGGTGTTTGGACTAGCATCAAAGAAGTTCAGGGTAATTGCATCCGTACGTCACCTTTATGCCTTATGTCCTGTGAGGCGAGCATACTTGTGACATATTGTGCATACATGATCTAAAGCCTTTGATATACTGTCCAGACATTGCGCTATGCTTGGCAGGAGATCCCTAAAAGAACCGCATGGTGTCTCTCACATTTTTGTTAGGGAAGAGATCCCAGGCTCTCTTACAGAGGTCAGACAGGATTCAGAACATCTGTGCCTTATCTAGGCAGATGTCTCGGCTAGAAAGAAAAAGCAGAAGAGTAAGCATGTGGCCTCTCCTTCAGCCACTAGGCAGAAAAAGTGGATGGACTTTTTGCAAGGGTTTAACTCATCACAACCAAGTGCTGCCTGTAGGTGTTTCTGCAGTTAATCCTACTGAGGCCTCTAGGTGTCAAATATTGCTTGTTCATATTTGAATTGGTAATTTCAAAACCAGGCTACATGCAGTGTATTAAACAATTTCCTCTTAAAACCTACACAGTGGCAAGCACAACTATGTTGAAGTTTACCTCTGTCTAGTGCAGTTAAATATTAATTCTTATTCATAAATTTATTTATATTGTCATAAATGTCATGTATTTCTAAATATCCTGACAATCAAGTAGCACATATAGAACTTCTTAGCCTTATATGAAAGCGCTCAGCAGGATGAACTGACTTCTGCTAATAGTATGGGTGCAACTTGAGCAGTTGCTGAGATATTGAAAGTTGTTTACAAAATATTGCAAACTTAATGGTTACTATGCTTACTGTTTAAAGTGAATGTCCTAGTCATATGCTGTTGTATCCATAACAAGAAGCCTGCCTCTGGTTGAGTAGTACATCCGGCCATTTTACAAAAGATAGCTGCTACTGTGAAGGTACGTATGATGTCCCGCGTCTCTCAGTAAACGTCTATCATTAAACAGACGTCTGATACAAAATGGACTTCACCACACAACTACGTCAAACTTTTCTGCCTCCTGTGTGACTCCCAGCTCCAGTCACTGCTCGCTTGCAAAAGTGACTTTTTGCTATTCATTCTCAGATAAGTACCCCACAGTGGTTTTGGATTTTTCTTTTGCTACTCTGTTTTGAGTTCATGTCAGGTAGAAAGGGCAAGTGTTGGTGTGGAAGGCAGATTCCACATAAAGACTTGCACGAGCTCTGCCTATTCTGTCTAGGCCAAGACCACAACCCACACCACTTGTGAAATCTGTCAGGCCTTTGTCCCCAAAACCCTCAGGAGTCATCTTGCCACACTAAAGTCATACCTAGAGAGCCAGTGCTTAAAATGTTTAACTAAAGATGTGGACCCAACGTCGGAACCCTTGGAAGAACCATCTGCTAAAAAGGCAAAAAAATCGCAGCCTGATCCAATGACTGCACTCTCTATTCCAGCTATAGCTCTCAAGGGCAGTGAAGGCCAGGAGTCTTGAGTCAGAATCCGTGGATCTTCCACTGACTGGTACTGAGGCGGAAGCCATCAAAGAAGCCACTGGCACTTCCCACAGGGAGTTGCAGGTGTCTGTGATGCCGGGGGGGGGGGGCTAGTCTTATTTCCTAGGGGCTGCATGGGGTTTTCCAAATTATTGTCGTGAAGATGTTAGCTCAGACCTTGTGGAGTGGCGTCCGTCCCTCCATCGCATCTCAGACACATCTGTGTCAGAGACTCACAAAAAGAAACAAAAGACAAAGCATATTGCTCCTTCCCTGGTGTCCGTACCTTCCCACCTAGGTGCCTGACTGGTAGGCTTTTACTCAAGGACTGTTTAATGCTTTCCATGCATTATGCCAGACCTCTGCTCCTGTCCAGGCCCTTTCAGCTTCTATCCCTAAGAGTAAACTACATACTGACCTATCCTCTGAAGAAGAGGATTCTTCAGGGAATGAATCCCTTACTTGCACTTCGCAAATTGCCTCAGTCAAATGGTACAGATTCCCCAGGGGAAGACATTCCCTTTGGGGAAACTATTGTGCAGATGAAGGACTTCAAGTGGGAGGGCAGCCACATCACTGAGACTCGAGAGGTATTATGACCTCTTACAGATGGAGACCCCTAACCTGTCTGCAGTCCCTTCTGTGCATCCTGTCTTTTGGATGCCTTCCTGACTGTCTCTAAAAACACAGATTCACAACCCCATGCACCTAAGCACCCAGACAGGTTTTACAAAGTCCCTGAAGATGCAAACTTTCTCTTCAAAGCCCCTTCAGCAGACCCTGCCACCATTTCGGTGGCTGCAGATAAAACCTCCAGATTTCTTCCCTCCACCTCCCCCCTTCCCCTTTAACAAGGAGAGCAGATTAATGGAACACCTAGGCAAAAAACTTTACACCTGCCACCTTAGCAGTGAGAGCTATTAACTGCCAGACATACCTGGCTAAAATATTCATTGGCCCATCTTTCTGATGCTATTAAGCAATTGAGTCACCTTCCTGATTCCCCTGCCAAGGCAGAAATTACTAGTATCATAAATTCCTGCAGTTGAGTAACTAAACACTCCATTAAGTGTAGTTATGATGCAGTAGAGGTTTCCTCTAGAGCTGCAGTTTCAGGTTCTGTCATCAGGAGATATTCTTGGCTCAGGCTACAGCCTCTCACTGATGGCATTAAGTCAAAACTCATGGATGCCTCATTGGACAACAAAGCTTTGAAGCTTTGTTTGGTTCAGCAGCTGCTGAACTTTTTAAGCCCCTTCAGGAAAAGGGCAAGGAGGTCCAGGAACTTGGGCAAATTTTTGTTTCCCCGAATCCCTGCTTTCAGAGGAGCTCTCTTGCCAAACCTACTTTTGCGAGAAGACCTTCAAGACAAATACTACCCAAAGGGAAAAAGGAGATCAGGAAACAGACCCCTGTAGGTCTACTCCGTCTATCCCAGCTCAAAAACAGCCTTTTCAGGCCATGCCTGGTAGTCTGTGACTACCAGTCCTTAAGTCCTGACACCCCTCTATCCATGTCCTACCGAGCTTGGAAACGATACCCAGTACTCTTGGGTCCTCTGTGTTATAAAACTGGGATTTTCATGGTGTGGAAAAGCAGACCCACTTTCAGAGCCATTCCTCAACCCCCTCGGGACCAGATGGCTTCCTTTCCCCTAGTTCTGCAGGACCTTCTCTCTCAAGGCACAATTCAAAAGGTACCTCTTCTACGAGGAAAAGGATTCTATTCCAGGATGTTCATGGTCCCCAGAAAAGGAAGTCCATGGAGACCAATATTGGATTTGTCCCATCTCAACACCTTCCTCCGAGTCCCCTCCTATCAGATGCTCACACTTCCTACTCTGCTTCCCCTAATCCTTCCTCAGGCCTTCTTGGTGTCCTCCTACTTTTCAGGAAATTCCTCTGTTTTTCAGTGGGTTCTACACACTTTCAGTTCTGTGCTTTGCCATTTGGTCTCTCTATGGTCCCAAGAGTGTTCACAAAGTGCCTAGCTCCAGTCATTGCCTTTGCAAGAATGCGGGGAATACAACTCTTCCCCTACTTGGACGGTATCCTAATTCAGGCACCATCCACTGAATTGGTCTTACAACAACTGGACTTCATCTCCCTCTTGACAGGTCATGGGTTCACCATAACCCTTTCTCCCTGATATCCTCACAGGACCATGTGTTCTTAGGATGCATGATCCTAACAGGGCAAATGATGGTCTGTCTTCCTCTAGACAAGATTATGTCCCTCACTTCTTATTTCAAGAGGATTTTCCTTCTCCAGGCCCTGATGGCCAGAGAGTTCCTCAGGCTCATGAGGTTCATGGCCTCCACCATCCCCATGGTTCCCCTTGAAAGGCTACATAAGAAGAAATTCCAGTGGTACTTGTGGACAGTCTAGTAGCAACACTTACACCCCCCTGGAGTTCATGGTGGCCTGCTACCATGCTTTTTAGGGAACTAAATTGGTGGATAGTCCAGATATTGGCAAACCCAGGCCTGCCCCTACAACCCCTGCTCTCAAATCAGGACCTGTATACAGATGCTTCAGACATAGGTTGGAGAGCAACTTTAGGAGTATGGAGAGTGAGAAACACTTGGACACTGAACCAACAGAGGGAACACATCAATATCAAGGAGATGTGAGCCTTGATATTGGCCCTCCAAATCTTCAAGGATCGAATCCTGCCAGGAGTGCTGAGGTGGTACACACACAATACCACTGTCCTGTGGTACATCAAATAGGGACAAGGTCCTACCTCCTGTGCAGATTGGCTCTGCAGGCATGGAAAATTACCCTAGAGAGACAAGTAAACCTATTGTATATACCTTCTGCAGAAAATGTGATGGTAGATTTTCTAAGCAGGAGCATGACTCAATCCCACAAATGGATGCTAAACAGGGATGTGTTCTTGGACCCGGTCCATTGATGGGGTATTCCACAGGTGGATCTCTCTGCCTCCCCCATGAACAGACAACTCCCAGCCTTCTGCTCCAGGATACCTTATCCTGAAGCATGGAGGGTGGATGCCCCTTCATTCCCTTGGAAGGGGATGTTTGCTTATGCATTCTGCCTTCCCTCTCATACTAAACATTCTGTTGAAGATTCAGAGAGAACAACCACAAATCTTGTTGATCTCCAATTGGCCAAGGCAGCATTGGTTCCCCCCATTACATCATCTATCCAAGGGCAATCACCACAAGTTACCCCACCAGATGGACCTGCTCACACAGGAGAAGGGAACTCTCATACATCCCCTGCTAGCCTGAACCTTACATTATGGGTGATAGGGCGTTAATTTCCTTCAGACACCTTTACTCAGAGAAAGTGCTTCAGGTTCTGCAGGAGGCCAGAAAATCCTATTTATACAAGTGGCAGAGGTTTTTTTGTTTGGTACCTAAAACTAAATATCCAATCACTAATGGTAGAACCCTCCCAGTGGTTTTTGTCTTACCTGTGTGAACTGATTAACTCTGGATTGTCTTATTATTCCATCAAGAAACACTTATCTGGCATCTCAGCGTGTCTTCTTCTCACACCCCCTCTAGTTTCTAGACTAGAAGTGAAGCTTTTTCTGAAGTGGGTATTACATCTTAGACCTACAAAGAAGTCCACCCCCCCCCTGAAATCTAAATTTTGTTCTAGAAAAGTTAACCTTACCACCTTTTGAGCCAGCCAAGGACTGTTGTCTCCAAGACTGCATTTGGAAAACTATGATCTTGTTGGCCATTACTTCAGCCAGAAGGGTTTCCAAACTGCCAGCCCTCATGGCCTCTCCTCTTTACAGTTTTACACAAGGACAGGGTTTGCCTACGTACTAACCCGTCCTTCATGCCCAGAGTTGTCAATGAAATTTTCTTGAATCAGGCCCTCAACTTTCCTACCTTCTTCCTCTCAAACCCCTGCTGAAAGGATCCTCCACTCTTTGGATGTACATGGACAACTCAGATACTATTTGGTAAAGACCAAATCCATCCATAAATCAGACTGTTTCCTACCATCCAGGAGCCCCGAGACATCCCGTTTCCAAGCAAACCACCTCCTCATGGTTCTCTAAAGCTGTCTCCTTTCGCTACACAGCCCATGGCAAAAGGCTTCCCTTCCCAGTAAAGACACCTTTCACGAGGGCAGCATCCTGTCTGGTGCCTTCTCTAAGGGTTTGAATACAGCTGCCATTTTAAAAGCAGCTGCATGGTCATCTGTCCATACCTTCACCCAACATTATAAGTTTAACATTTCTACGTCCGGAGCAGGATTTGCCAGAGCCATCCTTCATGGCTTTGTGGAAAAAGTCTCTGTTCCTTCACGTATTTCTTAATAGCATGAGCTTTTCTACTCTCCCTCATGTTGTGGATACAGCAGCATATGAATTGAAGGACAGTAAATTTTACCATAACTTTAGATGTCCTCTTCTGTATGCTGCTGTATACTTTTCCACCCTGCCTTCCCCCTGACACTTGCCTGACTCCTGAGTACCCACTCTAGTTGCTGATTCCTGCGGCATTCATTTCTAAGGTAGGTGTTTGCTAACGTCCATTTTGCACTCAACGTCTGACCGCTGAGAGATGCGGGACATCACACGTACCTTCGCAGTAGCAACTATCTTTTGTAAAATGGCCAGACATATACACATCAACCAGAGGCAAATTCCTTCATTTTATGGATACAGCAGCATGTAGAAGAGAAGGATGTCTAAAGTTATTTTAAGGTTTTACACAACTATACTTTGCCCTGATAACCTCCCTCATTTGGGTCTCCTGTACTGTAGGCTAAATACTGTAAAATCCACCCAGGTTTCCTTGTCTTCTGATAAGAAGCAGGATGATGACGCAGACCATTCTCTGGCTATGCTTCTCAGATGCATTCTCCAGGCAAATTTTCTTCAAATGGGACTCCCTCTCACCCGATTTACCTATTGAGGAAACTTCCTTTGGTGAGACTGTACAGAACATGATGAAACACTTTGGCAATCAGGATCAGTATTGTCCAGAAGAGGTGTTACTCTCTCTTGGAGATAGTACCCTTGCCCTTTCTGGTCCCTCCTGTCTGTGAGGCTTTCCAGGATGCTTTTCAAAAAGTCGATCTTGTCAGCGCTCATCTCTCGGCCTCCACCTCCCAAGAGATCAGACAGGTTTTACAAGGTCCCTTATGAACTAAAATGTTTATGTAGGAACCCAGTGACAGACCCATTGGCAGTTTCTCTCTCTCCAAATAAGCCCTCAAAGCCTTTGCCCAGTGCTAATACCATCCCTACAGACATAGTAGGGCTATAGATATATGGGGAAAAAGGGTTTACATACCTACTACCCTTGCTTTAAGGCAATTAATTACCAGACTCAAATGACTTAAGTTTTTTTCTCTCTGTTCTGTCTTTCTTGCTTGAACAAAGTTATCTTAGATCCTCCTACAGCAGACTCTAAGCGGCATATGAGGCAACTCTGTTTGCCATGCACAGCATAAAGTGCAGTTATGCTGTAGATGCTTCCTTTAGGGCAGCTGTCAATGCATTTGTTATCCACAGATATGCATGACTTTGCAATCAACCTATGCTTTAGGATTTCCAATATAAAATTCTAGATTTACCTTTGGATAAGGACTTACTGTTCGGCTCTCAGGCAGACAATCTGTTCAAGACTTTCCAGGGCCAAGGTAAAACCATGAAAGACTGTAGGCAGATCCTACTGTTCTCAATTCTTGGATACCATAAGAACTACTCAGCCAAGTTAGCATCCTTCATTAGAAGGAACCTTGGCGCTGTTCAGAGGAAATCCCATAGGAAAAGATAATGTGAAAAATGACAAAGGGAAACTCCAGCTGGGAGGCCACCCTTTGGGGGTAAAAGTCTGTGACTGTCACTGTGGCACTCTTCCCTGTGTCCCCCCATCCCACTATATCCCTCCTTCCCAAAGATCTTCACTCTACCTGGCCAGGTTGGAAAATATTACCATAAACAAATGGAGTTCGTGTCCGCCTAACTCTTTCATCTGGCCAATATACAAACGACTACATACTACTGCTATGTGCGACACCGCACATCCTCTCTCGTACATCAGTCATAAATGGACATCAGGTATAAAGTGGACATCAGTGCGCAACAAACTCTGAAGTTTTCTGCCGCCTGTCCAATCACCTGCTCCAGACATTTGCTCGCCAGATTAGTGTTGAACCATGGTTCAGATAAGTACCCCACTGAGGTTTTTTTCTTTCTATTTTCTTGCTTTCTGCTACTGCTTTATTGTGTTGTCATTTCATGTCAGTTAGGAAGGGCAAGTATCAGTGTAGCAGGCAGATTCCACATAAAGATGTCCACGACCATTGTTTTTTTTTTTGGTCTAGGGCCAGGCTGTGATATTTGTAAATCATTCATTCCCAAAACTCTTAGGAGCCATCTAGCTTCACTTAGATTGTACTTGGAGAGCCAGCATCTTAAATGCCTAGCACGGGAGATGGAGGTGACTTTGGATCCTTCGGAAGAACCACAAACTAAAAAGGCCAAGAAATCTCGGCCTGCTCTACCAGTTGCACTCTCTCTCGGGCATCTCTCCCAAGGCCAGTGTAGGCCCAGAGGTCATTCCGGAGTCTGTAGATGTCCCTTCGGCAGGTAACAAGGGGGAAGCCCCAAAGGGTCTACCAGCATGTCCAAGAGGGAAGTGCAGGCATCTGATTAGGGGGAAAAGGGGGAAATTGCCGCTCATTATTTCCAAAGGTCCTTGGAGTGTCAGTCAAATCACTGTGCATGAGGATGTGTTTACTGATGTAGGCTGATGTCAGCTCCTTCCACATTCCATCACATGGAAACTCCCAGAAAGAAAAAGAATGAAGACTAAACATGTGGCTGCTGTTCCACCAGAACACCTCCCTGACTGGCAGGCTTTTTCCCAAAGCCTTTTCAATGCCTTCATGGCCCTGCAGTCCTCACCTTCCTCTGTCCCTTTGCAGACTTTTTCTCCCTCCACTGCATTTGAAAGGACAGTTGCAGATTCCTCATTGGAAGAGGAGGAATCCTCTGATGTTGACTCATTCGCCTACACAAGTAGCTTCACCCCTGAGGTATGCCTCTCCAGAAGAGAAATCCAATGGTATAGATTTCTCTTGGGAGAATATTTCCTTTGGAGAAACTATCCAAAAAATGAATATTTCAAATGGGACTGCTGCCAAGTCTCAGATATTCAAAAGAGGTGTTATGACTTCTTGCAGATGGATTCTCCGTCATCTGCTATTCTTCCAGTCCTGCCTGTGTTCCTGGATGCATTTACTGCTGCTTCCAAGTGTCCAGATTTGTAATTTCCTGCTTCCAAGTGCTCAGACGGGTTCTAAAGTACATGAGGATGCTAAGTTCCTGTTTAAGGCTCCATCTGCAGACCCAGCTATCATTTCCATCTCAGCTGACAAGGCCATCAAGTTATTGCCCTCTACTTCCTTACTGCTCTCTGATAGAGCAAGTTTATGGAGAGACTGGGGAAGAAGGTTTACACCTCCGCTACCTTGGCCTTTAGGTCAATTACCAGACTCACATGGCCAGATGCTCTCTGAGTCTCCTTGCTGATGCAGGAAAACTCCTTTCTGAGCTTCCAGATTCTCCTGCCAAGCCAAAACTGGCTGCCATTCTTAACTCCTCTGCACAGGTTACACATTCCATGCCACATTCCATCAAGTGCAGTTATGATGCTGCAGATTCCTCTGCTTGAGCTGCTGCCTCTGGGTCAGTTTTAAGGCAATATTCGTGGATCAGGTTACAACCCTTGCCTGATGACTTTAAGGCCAAACTCATGGATAACACTCTGGATACTAAAACTTTGGTAGCTTGGCTGCAGAACTCTTCAAATCCTTACAGGAGAAAGGTAAGGAGCTGCAGGATGTGAAGCATATCTTCATTTCTCCTGTTCCCAGGTTCTAAAGGAACTGTCCTACAAAGAGTGTCTTTATTAGGAAACCTGTCATGCCCCATTCTTCAAAACCCAAAAGAGGACCTAGGAAACAAGCTTCTTCCAAATCTACCTTATCCACTCCTGTTCGGAAATGGTCCTTTCAATCCCAGTCTAAACTTGGTAGCCTTTGACTACCTGCCTCCAGGGCCATCCACTCCCCCTGTCCCTTCATCTTTCTTTCTCTCTCTCTCGTCACTGAAATCTGATCACCCAGGACTCTTGGGTCCTGTCCATCATCTAGAAGACCAAATGACCCTATTCCCTCATGTAATTTCAGATCTTCTTTCTCAGGGAACTATTCAAGAGGTCAATTCTGCTCAACAAGAGAAAGGTTTCTACTCCAGTATGTTTTTAGTTCCAAGGAAAGGTTGTTTCTGGAGACCCATTCTGGACCTTTCCCACCTAAACACCTTTCTGAAAGTCCCATCCTTTCAGATGCTGCTTTGCCCTCTATTCTTCCTCTAATTCTTCCCCAAGCTTTCATCGTGTCATTGGGCATCAAAGACTCTTATCTTCACACCCCCATTCACCCTCAGTTCAGGAGGTTTCTAGGTTTCTCTGTTGCTTCCTCTCATTTTCAGTTCTGTGCTTTGCCCTTTGGTCTCTCTACAGCACTATGGGTCTTCACAAAATGTTTGGCTCCTGTCATAGCATTTTGCAGGCTGCAGGGAATTCAGATTTTCCCTTATTTTGTTAATCTCCTTATCCAATCCCAAACACCAGACCTACTTCAGAAGTCTCTTGTCTTCACCATTTCCCTTCTAGAGAGTCTAGGCTTCATTATAAACTATCAGAAGTCCTCTCTGACTCCTTCACTAGACCACATTTTTCTGGGTTGCAGGATCCAAATGCACAAGATGCTAGCTTCCCTACCTATGGAAAAAATGCTGTTCCTCACCTCTTACTTCCAGAGCATTTTACCCCTCCCCTCTATGACTGCCAGGGACTTCCTACACCACCTGGGGTTTATGGCATCTATTATCCCCGTGCTCCCCTGGGCCAAACTGCATGTGAGAAAAATTCAGTGGTTTCTAAAGACTCTCTGGATGCAACACTCCCACTCCCTGGATTTCATGATTCCACTCCTACCATGCATAAAAAAGTAGTTGGATTGGTGGATACTTCAGGTAACCAAAAACCCTGGTCTCCCCCTACAGCCCTAGAGTTATTCACGGACACTTCAGACATAGGCTGGGGGCGCAACTCTACAATTCTGGAGGGTCAGGGATGTGTGGTCTCCCACACAAGCAAAGGAACATATCAACGTAAAAGAAGAGAGAGCCCAGATTTTTGCCTTGAAAATCGTCAAACCCAAGCTTATTCTAGGTGTGCTGAGGTGGTTCACAAACAACACCACTATTATGTGGTATGTCAACAATCGGGGAACGAAATCTTACCTCCTATGCAGACTGGCCCTATATGCATGGGAGTTGGACCTTCAAAGCCAAGGCTCCCTCCAGGCAGTTTACCTCCCATCGTCTCAAAATATGGTGGCAGGCACGTTAAACAGGTCCATTACCCAACCCCACAAATGGATGCTACACAGGGATGTGTTTCTGGACCTGATCCATCATTGGGGTATGTCTCGGGTAGATCTCTTTGCCTCCTTCATGAACAGACAACTTCCAAAATTTTGCACCATGGTTCCACACCCCCTGGCATGGAAGGTGGACACTCTTATCATTTTCTTGGAAAGAGATGTTTCTGTATGCATTCCCCCTTACCTCTCCTACAAAAGGTCCTACTGAAGATTCAACAGGATCAACCAAAAATCTTGCTGTTGACTCCCTTTTGGCCAAGGCAGCACTGATTCCCCTTCTCGTGCACCTAGCCATGGGCAATCATCACAGGTTACCCCACAGGATGGATGTACTCACACAGGATAAGGGAACTCTGAGGCATCCACAGCTGTCAACCCTGAGCGTGGCTCTGTGGGTAATAGGATTTTCATTCCCTTTAGACACCTGTTTTCAGAGGTCGTGCTTCAAGTTCTGCAGGAGGCCAGAAAACCCACTACTAGGAAATCCAATGTTTCCAAATGGAAAGGGTTTTCCATCTGGTGTTGCAAGAAGGATCTGCAGTCACTGTTGGTGGATATCCTGATGGTTTTGTCCTATCTGTGTGAACTGATGAAAGGTGGCCTATCCTACTCTCCAGTGAAGGCTCACCTTTCAGCTATCTCAGCTTGTCTGCCTATGTCCCCCCCAGCCTCAAGGTTAGAGGTGAAACTTTTTTATTAAAGGCATCCTTCATATTAGACCACCAAGGAAACCAGTTTCTCCTCCTTGGGATCTCAGCTTTGTGTTAGAGAAGCTTATGTTGGCATCTTTTGAGCCAGCAAGCTCTTCCCTGCAACATTGCACATGGAAAAACAGTTTTGCTCATGGCCAATTACATCTGCTAGAAGAGTTTCTGAACTGCAAGCTTTGATGTCTAATCCCACTTTACAGTTTTCCACAAGGACAGTGTTTCCTTGCATACCAACGCTTCCTTTATGCCCAAGGTGGTCAATGAACTGTCCCTTAAGAAGTCTGTCAGTCTTCCCACCTTTTTTCCTTCCCATCAGTCTAAAAGTGAAAGAATCCTGCAGTCTGGATGTGCACAGGCAAGTCAAGTACTACCTGGCTAAAACCAAACTTATCCAAAATTCTGAAAGCCTGTTTGTGTCCCATCAAACAAGGGCCCTGGGTCAGCCAGTTTCCAAGCAAACTATTTCTTCTTGGATTTCTAAAGCTTTCTCTTTCTCAACCAATGGTAAGAGCCTTTCTTCTCCAATGAGGGCACACTCCACTAGGGCAGTTTCTTCTTCTGGGGCCTTCTTTAAAGGCTTGGACAGTTTCTCTATCCTGGAGGCAGCCAGCTGGTCCTCTGTTCATACCTTCACCAAACATTGTAAACTAGATGTCATCTCTATATCCAGGGCTGCTTTTGCTAGGGCTGTTCTACATGGCCTTGTAGAAAAAGCTTCTGCTCCTCCTCCTTCCCAGCTTTCTCAAGCATGAGCTTTGCCATTCTCCCATATGTGACGAATACTGCAGCATATGAATAGAAGGACATAGAATAGTTGTGTAAAATCTTACCATAACCATAGATGTCCTTCTGTTCTATATGCTGCAGTATTGCTAACCCCCCATCTTCCCCCTGATGCTTGCCTGTCTTTCCTGGTGACATGTTTTTCACCTTGGCTCAGGCTGATGCTTGGCAGCATTCAGTTCTGAGCTTGGTGCGTGCTGACATCTGCTCTATACTCAGCATCCATTTATGACCGATGTACAAGAGAGGATGTGCAGCATCGCATGTACCTAGTAGTACCATGTAGTCTTTTGTATACTGTCCGGACATACTAGTTAGCCAGAGCAAACTCCCATATGTGATGAATACTGCAGCATATAGAAAAGGACATCTATGGTTATGGTAAGATTTTACACAACTCTTTTTCCATCATCAGAGAAACTAGTCCCCCATGAAAGCCTTGCCTCCACCTCCTAAAAACTAAATTATCCTTCTAAACCCCCATTATTCAAGGTCTCTTGGATCTAAGCAGCATCAATCAAGTCCCAAAAGAATTCATATGAAAAGGGTTTTATTTTAAGATGTTTCTAGCCCCAAGAACAATATTAGACCTGTCTACCCTGTACAGTTACTTGAAGGTATCCTGTTTTGAAATGCTGTCTTTATAGACCCCGCATCTACCACAGGCTTTCCTGGTGTCATTAGGCCTGAAGGACACCTACATACACATCTCCATCCAGTCGTCCTGCAGGAGATTCCTCTGGTTTTTCTCTGGCTCCTTTTTTTTTTTTTAATTTCCTGCTCTACCTTTTGGTCTTAACACAGCCCCAAGTGCCTAGTGACTGTAGTAGCTTATTGTCACACTCTGGGAATTAAAATCTTCCCCTACTTTGCCTTCTGATCCAGACTCCATCCCTAGACATTCAGCTGTAGCATTATCATCATTTCTTTCACCATAAACTACAAAAAAAAACACACACACACACACACACAGTTCCCTACACAGAACCTGGTGAGTTCCTTCCATATTACTGTTGCAGTATTCTTTATGAAAAGAATTCTCTGCCATGGGTAACCCATCTGGCCAGTATACCAAAGCTTTAGGATTTTGTAGACATCATATGTTACCTGTATGCACCCTGCTCAAGACGTAGGACTTACAGGTGACGTATGGAAGTTCATACCTCAGAACTTCTTTGCTGTCAGTCTGAACGCTCCTTCAGTGCTGGTAACAGAGTTGTGTTCCAAATAAGTGCCCCATTGGTGTTTCTTCTGATAGCTTCCTTTTTTTTTTAATTTTGTGAGTTTACATGTCATCCAGAAAGGGAATATGTCAGTGTTGGAGGTTGAGTCCCCATAAAGATTGTCACAAGCAGTGTCTCTCTTCTGTTTAGGTGCTTTTCATGACCATACAAAGTGGTGTCCTTCTGTTCATATGCTGCAGTATTCATTACATGAGGGAGTTTGCCTCTGGCTGACTCGTACGTCCGAACAGTATACCAAAGTTTTAATGCTACTGTAAGGTATGTGCAATGTCGCACATCATTCAACGTACATCAGTCATAAAGAGATGTCTGGTATATGGGTATAAAGTGGACTTCAGCACACAATAGCCTCAGAACTTTTCTGCCTCCTGTCCGATTGCCTGCTCCGGATGTTTGCTCGCCAGATTAGTTATGAACCATGGTTCAGATAAGTACCCTGTTGGGGTTTTCTTTCATTAAATTTTGGCTACTGTTTGTATTTTTGGTTATTTCATGTCAGCTAGGAAGGGCAAGTGTCAGTGTGGAAGGCAGATTCCACATAAGGACTCCCACGACTTGTGTTTGTACTGCCTAGACCCAGACCATGACCATACCTACTGTGCCCCTCTGCAAGTCCTTTGTCTCCAAAACTCTTAGGTGCCGTCTAGTTTCCCTTAAGCTTTGTCTAGAAAATCAACGCTTTAAGCATTTGGCATGTGAAATGGAGGATGTTCTTCGTGTTTCACTGTTGCAGTCATCATACTTGGGTTATCTACCTGCAGGTAGCCCTCAGTCAGCCCGAATACCAGTGTCTTGGGATTTCTGCATCGGATGCTGACGCCTCTTCCATGACATCAGGGGTATAAAACATGCAGCCGACTCCATTACATCAGCTTCTCTTGTCGCGTGGGAGCCCGAAGCAGAAGCAGTTCGCAAGTGCCGGTCGGCCACTACCTGAAATTTTCGTTTTTCGAGTTTCAAATGTGAAGTCTTCTAAAGCTAAGTACCCCATTGGGGATCCTTTTTTCTTGCTCTAACCAATGTCAGAAAAAGTTAACAATTGTCTTGCCTGTGGAAAGCAAATACCTCACAGAGATTTTCATTCTTACTGTATCACCTGTTTAGGCCCAGACCACAACATTCCTCATTGTTAGTGTTGTGCCTTGTTTTTATGCCCGAACTATTCGTCATTGGGCTATCTTTGTCACTAAATTCTTTCGCTGTCATTCTCCGTATTCCAAAATGGCTTCGATAAGCCATCCGACTACCAATCTTCCAAAAAAAGTAAGGATAAAGACAAACAGAGACAGACTGCACAGGTCCAAAACTGCCGACGACGCTTCCATTAAGCTAGTCAGCCAGTCTGCCGGTACTCAGTGAGGTGCCTTCGCAGCCCCTGATGCCCGCTTCTACAGATTCGCAGGCCTCTGCTGAGACCCATTTGGAGTCCGGTATGCCAAGAGATGCTTCTTCGTCTATGGAACCCTTCGGATGTCTCTACCTTGGATGGGTCCGGAGCCGATGTGCAAGCACCGGCTTCTGAGGGTGTAGTCCGACCTTCTGATGTTCATATTAAACCGACAACTTCATTTTTGACTAAAACTACCGAGTTTCTTAGGCCCAGAGTTTGCACTATGCCTAGAAAACCAACAACCAAAGTGCATGTTCAAGCTCCCGTGCCACAGGAACAAATGCTTAGAATGGCTGAAGAGCTTATAACTTTAATTAGGGGAAGCCAGCCTTCCCCCTCTAAAAGACAAATAATTGATTTTCCTTCTGATTCTACAGACCATGAGTCTGATCCCTCTGATTACCAGGACATACTCTTATCTACCTATGAGAATTCAGATTCAGAGGAATCCATTCCCTCTGCCTCCCCCCCAGGGGATTTTTCTTTTGGTGAAACCTTGCACATCTTAAGAGAGCATTTCCGCTGGGAATGCCAGAACTATCCTCAGTCCAAAAAGAGACTCAGAGAATTTTTAGACTTGCCTCAGCACAGGCCTCTAGCTATACCCCCTGTCCTGGATATTGTAGATGATGTCTTCATGGAATCCAGTCTTACTCCTGATACTTTACCACCAGATCCTAGAATGCCTGACAGGTACTACAGAATACCTGACTCTCACAAATTTCTCTTTAAGAATCCCACTGCGGATTCAGAGACCATTTCCCGGGACCTAAAGGCATTAAGGCTACTACAGCCAAAACGCCTATCCCTTCGGACAGGGATTCTAGAGCTTTAGACAGATGGGATAAGAAGGTATATACCTCTGCAACTCTTGCCAGTTTCACATGTTGAAGTACCAGCAACATATTATGGAACTAATTAAACAAAAAATGTTGTTGCTTCCAGGTTGTATAGAAAATAAAGATTTACAAGAGTTCATGCATTCTGCAAACCAAGTTAGTAAACATAATTTGCAGTGTGACTTTGATGCCTTAGAAGCATCTTGCAGGGCTGCTGTCACTGGGTCTGTACTGAGAAGGCATGCTTGGCTGAAGGAAAAAATCTTGCCAGACCATGTCATAGCAAAATTACTAGATGCTCCATTAAACCAGGAATGTGTGTTTGGCACAAAAGCAGAAGTTCTTAAAAAGATAGAGGAAAAAGCTAAATCTATGCAAACTGTTAATGATTTCTTACAGGTGCAGCCACCTAGATTCAGTAGGCATTGGCCTTCTAAAAACTGGTCCTGTCCAGTCCCCCCCCCCCCCCAGGCCTTCTCAGTCTAAACCCAGGGGCAACAGACCACCAAGACTACAGTCTCAGGGTATGCAGAGATCTAATCAGTCAGAAATGGCCAGCATTCAGGTGTTGAAGGCAAAAAAGACAAACAAGACTAAATCAAGCCATTAAAAAGGCAGTTATAGATGGTATTTGTGTTTCACTGTTGCAGTCATTACATTTGGGTAATCTGCTGGCAGGTTGCCCTCAGTCGGCCTGAATAACAAAGTCTTGGGTCCTGCATCGGTTGCTGTCTCCTCTTCCATGACATCAGGGGTATAAAACATGCAGCCGACACCATTTTATTCAGTCTTTCTTGCCGTGCGGTGCCCGAAGCAGAAGCAGTTCGCAAGTGCCGGTTGACCGGCTCCTGAAATTTTTGCATTCGAGTTTCAGAACCGAAGTCTTCAACTAAAGCTAAGTACCCCATTGGGGAAACTTTTTCTTGGTCCTTACCGATGTCAGTAAAAGTTAATAATTGCATTACTTGTGGGAAGCAAATACCTCATAAGGATTTTAATTTGTACTGTATTCCTTTCCTAGGCCCAGATCATAACGTGCCTTGCTGTTAGTTTTGTGCTAGATTTAACCAACGCACTATTAAGCATCGGTATATTTTTGCTTCAAAATATTTTGGATCCAGATTTAATTACCCTGAAATGTCGTCGGTTAGCAATCTGACTACCGGAATTCACAAAAAAACACAAAGAAAAAGACAGAGACAGACCATCGAAGTCCAAAACCGATGACGAAGCTTCTCCTAAGCCAGTCGCCAGTACTCAGTGAGGTGCTTTCACAGCCCCTGATACCCACTACTTTTGAGTCGCAGGCCTCTACCAAGACCCATGCGGTGTCCGGTATGCCGCGAGATTCTCTGAGTATTGAATCAGCAGATGTCTCTCCCTTGGATGAGTCTGGAGCCGCCGAGCAGGCACCGGCTTCTGAGGGTGTTTTCAAGCCTCAACATTTTTACATAAAACCGATGCCAGCTTCAAATAATCTTCTAAGTCTAAAAAACTGACGCATGAGACACGCGCTCAGGCCCCTATGCCTAAAAAACAGATGATCAAAATGGCTGACGACTTAATTACCTTGATCAGGAGTTCCCAACTCCCCACTGCTAAAAGGCCTAGGCAAGACACTGATTATGAATCTTCAGATCAGGTTTCCACTTCTGATTCCTCTTCTGATCAGGAATTTTCTATTCCACCCTATGAGGATTCAGATGCAGAAGAATCCATCCCATCTGCATCTCCTCCTGAGGATTATTCTTTTGGAGAAACCTTGCATACTTTAAGGGAACATTTTCATTGGGAGAGTCAGGATTTCTCTGAATCAAAAAAAGGGGCTAAGGGATTTCCTTCTTCTTCCTCAACATAGGCCTTTGGCAATACCTCCTGTATTAGACATTGTTGATGATGTGTTTTCGGAATCAAGCATTGCTCCTGATTCCCTCCCCCGGCTCCTAGTAAGCCAGACAGATATTACAGGGTTCCTGACACCCACAAATGTATATTCAGAAATCCTGCTGCTGATCCTGAGACTATCTCACAGGGTCCCAAAGGTGTAAAGGCCTCTACAGCCAAAAATCCTAGCCCCTCCGATAGAGATTGGGTGCTGGATAGATGGGGAAAGAAGGTTTATACGTCTGCAACCTTGGCAATTAGGGCCTTAAACTGCCAGTTTCATATGCTTAAATATCAACAACATGTTATGAGCTGATTGAAACAGAAAATTATGTTGATTTCTGATTGTGTGGAAAATAAAGAATTACAGGAATTATTGCATGCAGCAGAACAGGTTGGAAAGCATACTTTGCAGGCCTCTTGCTGGGCCACAGTTACTGGATCTGTGATTAGAAGGCATGCCTGGCTCAAGGAGCAAAATCTGCCTGATCATGTTAAAGCTAAATTGTTGGATGCCCCTTTACAGCATGATACTCTGTTTGGTAATAAGGCAGAAGAGGTTTTAAAGAAAATGGAAGATAAAACTAAATCTATGCAAACTGTAAAAGATTTCTTACAAGTGCAGCCACCCAGGTTCGGTAGGCACTAGCCTACTAAAAATTGGTCCTTTCCTGTGTCCAACAGAGCCTCTCAAGGCAAATCCAGGCACTCAAAAGGCTCCAGATATCAATCACAGGGTTCTTACAGGTCAAAGCAATGGGGTGCCTCCATCTCCACATCTGGAGGAAACAATGCACAACCCTACAGTAAGCAGTCTCAATGACTTCCCTCTGCCTTCACCAAGCAGCCCCTTGGGGGGAAAATTAGCACTTCATGCTCAAAATTGGCAGTTAATCACCCAGGACAAGTGGGTATTAAACATAGTATCCCAGGGGTACAGATTTCATTTCCATACTTTGCCAATTCCAAACGGTTGGCCAGATCTGCCACAAAATCAATGGGCAGAGGCTCAGAAGCAAGTTACGTCCCTCATGGATATGGAGGCTATTCAACCAGTACCAGAACAGGAAAAAGGACAAGGCTTTTATTCAAGACTTTTCCTGGTGCCCAGAAAAGACAATGCCTGGTGTCCAATACTGGACTTATCAATTTTGAACACATTCCTGGACATTCCAAAATGCTGACTTTACAATAGCTACTGCCTATGCTGGGCAGGAACACTTGGTTAGTGACTCTAGATTTAAAAGAGGCATACCTGCATATCCCAATAAGGGAATCGTGCAGAGGATACCTCCGCTTCAAGGCAGGTTTTTTGCATTACCAATTCTCTGCACTGCCATTTGGCTTATCTACTGTGCCCAGGGTCTTTACAAAGTGTCTGGCACCAGTAATTGCATTATCCAGACAAAGAAGCATACAAATTTATCCTTACCTGGACAACTGTCTAATTCAAGCAGAGAACAAGGACATTCTTCTTCAACATCTGGCATTTGTAAAAAGGCTTTTAACATGCCTAGGGTACACAATAAATGAAAAGAAATCCCAACTGGTACCCTCTCAAATAATTACATTCCTGGGTGCAAGCTTGAATACAACTGCCCAGATGGCTTACCTTACGCCAGACAAAGGCAACTGACAACATACTTCAAACAGATGGCAACAAAAACCCAGTTATCTGCAAGACAAATTCTGCAGGCTTTGGGGTTCATGGCATCCTGCATTCTACTAATTCCATATGCAAGACTGCATATGAGGAAACTTCAATGGTACCTAAAGAGTTTATGGAGTCAACATTGTCATAGTCTAGAAACAATGATTCCTCTCATTCCCTGCCTACAACAGGAGTTTCTTTGATGGGCAGAGACATGTCACCAAAACAAGGGACTGTCATTCACTGTAATCCCTGCCACCCAAACCCTAACTACAGATGCATCAGACTATGCTTGGGGGGCCCACCTGGTGGGGAGATGCATTCAGGGCATATGGAGCCCAAAACAAATGCATCTGCATATCAACCAGAAAGAGATGCTAGCTGTTCAGAATGCTCTAACAGCCTTCAAGGACTTACTTCATCCAGGACAACTACTGATAAAGACAGACAACAACACGGTTATGTGGTAAATAATCAGGGGGGTGCACATTCCTACCCCATTTGCAGACTAGCCATGAAATTGTGGAACACAGCTTTGACTTGCCAAGTACATCTTCAAGCTCAATTCCTGCCAGGAAAACAAAATACTCTGGCAGATGACCTAAGTAGAAATCTTATGGACCCGCACGAGTGGAAACTGGATCCACAAATCTTCAGCATGGTAACATAGAAATGGAGGAGCCCAGACATAGATCTATTTGCCTCTTCCCAAAATTATCATCTGGACAAATTCTGTACAAGGACTTATCATAGACAAGCATGGAAAGTGGATGTCCTATCCTTCAGTTGGATAAAGCTATCAGTCTATGCCTTTCCCCCTCTGCCTCTTCTCGCCAAGGTCTTACTAAAGGTCAGACAGGGAAAACTAAAAATGACCCTGATTGCTCCAGACTGGCCTCGCCAGCACTGGTACCCAATTCTCAGGAATATGTCTCAACTCCCTCCTTGGTACTTGCCTCAAATACCTCGTCTACTGTCTCAGCAGAACAATGAAATTCTGCACACACTGCTCCAAACTCTGAACCTTGCAGCATGGCTGATCATTTAATTATTCAAACAGCACCTCTCAGTATACCTGTGATGGATGTCATTTTGGAAGCCAGAAGGCTTAGTACTAGAAAATATTATGCTGATAAATGGAAGAGATTCTGTGCTTGGAACCGAGCACAAGGAACGGACACAGCAAAACCAAATATCCATCAGATTTTGCAATACTTGACTGAGATGCTTGACAAGGGCCTATCTTTTTCTTCAATAAAAATCCATGCCTCTGCCATCTCGGCTCATTACAACACGGAGCCTCCCGTCTTTTCTCATCCTCTGCTAAAACAGTATCTTAGAGGGGGCCAAAAATCTAAGGCCTCCCAGAAGATCACCAACTCCTGCATGGGACCTCAATTTAGTGCTGGAAAAACTCACCCTGCCTCCTTTTGAACCAGCAGCTACTGCAGATATAACATTTTTATCTTGGAAAACAACTTTCCTCTTGGCAATCACTTCAGCAAGAAGGGTTTCAGAACTACAGGCTTTCATGGCTGTGGAGCCTTTTATTACTTTTTATCCGGACAGGGTGTCCCTCCGGACCGAATCTTTCCTTTATGCCTAAGGTGGTATCCAGTGTGGCTCTTAACCAAACAATTCACCTGCCAACATTTTACCCAAATCTGCAGAACAAGGGGGAGCAGATTCTGCATTCATTGGATGTACACAGACGACTAAGATTCTACTTAAACAGGAACAAATCTCTAAGAAAGTCTGAGCAACTACTGGTGGCATTTGCTTCAGGATCAGAGGGGAAGGTTATATCAAAGCATACTATTTCTAAGTGGATAAGCCACTGCATTTGTTTCTGCTACTTGCACCATGGTAAACCTGTGCCCAAGAGAATCAGGTCACATTCCACCAGGGCTGCCTCTACCTCAGCAGCCTTTCTCAGAGGAATTCCAACCAAAGACATTCTAGAAGCTGCTACTTGGAGCTCTTTTCATACCTTCACAAAGCATTATCATTTGGCCCTCTTCTCCAAATCCAGGGCAGGCTTTGCCACTGCAGATGTTCATCGTGCATTCAGCTGCAGTAATCACGGATGGGTTCTCTGCCGTCAGGCGGGTCCTCGGTCGGCCGAATTCCAAAGTCTTGGTCTGGCGTCGGTTGTCGTCGCTTTCGTTCCTGACGTCAGTGCGACAGGGGTATATAAGACACAGCCGACGCCATATTCTTCAGTCTTTTTTGCCGCGCGGTGCCCGAAGCAGAAGCAGTTCGCAAGTGCCGGTCGGCCAGCTCCTGAATTTACGAAAAATTGGAAACCGAAGTCTTCATTAAAGCTAAGTACCCCGTTGGGGAAACTTTTCTTGCCTCAGACCGATGTCAGAAAAGTTAACAATTGTATTTCTTGTGGGAAGCAAATACCGCATAAGTATTTCCATTCCCTCTGCATACCTTGTTTAGGCCCAGACCACGACCTCTCAGGCTGTCGCTTTTGCGCTACTTTCAATAAGCGCACTATTAAGCGTCGGGCGGAGTTCGCCCAACACTTTTTCGGTAAAGCCTTTGATTATAAAATGTCGTCTGAGACTCAGACTACCGTTTTGTCCAAAAAACACAAGGACAAGGACCGACACGCAAGGCCCGCGGTCCCCACCGATACCACACCAAAACCGGCTACACGTGGTCCGGTTCTCAGCGAGACGCCTATGCAGTCCCTGACTACCGACGACACTTCTTTGGCGGGGGCTTCTGTAACCAAGACCGCAGGTACCTCGGCCCATACCCAGACTGCAACCACCGAAGCCACTGTGAACGTTGAGCCTCCTAATGTGGACAGGTCCATTTCCACCCATGGTGTCTTTAGGCCCTCATCTTCCTTTTCAATTAAGGCCTTTACTAAGTCCAAATCAGCCAGGCATCCCAAGAGGCCTGTTGCACAAGGCCCATCTCCAGGCCCCATGCCTAAAAAGCAGATGCTTAAGATGGCTGAGGATTTAATTACTCTTATTAGGGGTTCCCAGCCCCCTCCAGACAAGAGACTCAGAGTGGAGGAAGATTCTCCCTCTTTTGATCAGGGCTCCATTTTTTCAGATCATTCTGATGTAGAGGAACACTCTTTCTCCCCTTTTGAAGATTCAGATGCAGAGCAGTCCTTTCCTACTGTGTATCCTCCTGAGGATTTTTCCTTTGGGGAAACCTTGCACACCTTGAGGGAACACTTCCATTGGGAAGGCCAAGACTTTTCTGATTCCAAGAATAGACTTAGAGAATTTCTTTTGTTACCTCAACACAGACCTCTGGCGATACCTCCTGTCTTGGACATACTGGATGATGTTTATTCGGAGGCTTGCCTTAATCCGGATTCCCTGCCTCCTGCCCCAGTCAAGCCTGATAGGTACTACAGAGTTCCTAACTCTCACCAGTTTCTGTACGAAAGCCATAATGCTGACCCTGAAACCATTTCTCAAGGCCCCAAGGGAATGAAGGCCTCTACTGCTAAGAATCCACTACCTTCTGAAAGAGAGTCTAGATCCTTAGAAAGGTGGGGAAAAAAGGTGTATACCTCGGCCACCCTAGCCATGAGGGCCTTAAATTGTCAGTTTCATATGCTTAAATATCAGCAGTTTCTGTTATCACAATTAAGAAATAAAATGTCTCAACCTGAACAACCAGATTTAAAGGAGTTGCAGGATATGATGCATAGTGCAGAACAAGTGGGTAAACACACCTTACAATGTGGCTATGATGCCCTGGAGGCCTCAAGTAGAGCTGCTGTTACAGGATCAGTTATTCTTAGACATGCATGGCTTAGGGAACAAATCTTGCCTGATCATGTGAAAGCTAAACTACTAGATGCTCCTTTACAAAAGGATGTGCTATTTGGTACTAATGATGAGGAGATACTACGGAAAATGGAAGAAAAAGCCAAATCTATGCAATCTGTCAAAGCCTTCCTACAGGTTCAACCACCACGTTTTAGCAGAAATTGGCCTTCTAAAAACTGGTCCTTTCCAGCCACGGACAAGCCCCAAAGAGGTAGATACAGGCACTCAAGGGGCAGAGGACAATCACAAGGATCATATAGAGGCAGGCAATGGCAAACTCCAGCACCAAGAGGTGGTGAAATTAGTGCACAACAATATAGGAAACAAACCCAATGACTTCCTCCTTTCCATGCCAAGCAAGTCTCAGCTGGCAGCACCCTTAGGAGGAAAGCTGGCATTATTTACAAGAAATTGGCATATTGTCACAACAGACAAATGGATCCTAGACGTTATAGACAGAGGCTACAGATTTCATTTTCACACTCTACCAAAAATGAGAGGCATGCCAAACCTGCCACACAATCAAAGGGCAGAGGCACAACTACAAATTTCAAAGCTCATAGACATGAAAGCTATTCAAGAGGTACCTACTCACGAACAAGGCCAAGGTTTTTATTCCAGGCTATTTCTGGTACCAAGGAAAGGAACCGACTGGAGACCCATTTTGGACTTATCCATCCTAAACACATTCTTACTCGTACCAAAATTCAAGATGCTCACATTACAGCAGCTTCTTCCCATGCTGGGCAAGGAGTTTTGGCTGGTAACATTGGACCTCAAGGAGGCATACCTGCATGTCCCAATCAGACAAAGCTGCAGAAGATACCTCAGATTTCTTGCAGGTTCAATCCACTATCAATTCTCTGCATTGCCCTTTGGCTTATCTACTGCGCCCAGAGTACTCACGAAATGCCTGGCATCAGTAATTGCCTACTGCAGACTTCAAGGGATACAAATTTACCCTTATTTGGACGACTGCCTGATCCAAGCGGACAGCAAGCACACACTTCTGGATCATCTGGCTTATGCAACACGGTTACTGACTTCTCTGGGTTACACAATCAACAAAGAGAAATCCAGACTAACACCATCTCAGTAAATAGCTTTCCTGGGTGCCAACTTGGACACAAACACCCAGATGGCCTATCTTACACCAGAAAAACAGGGGCAACTAACTTTACTTCAAAATACTAGCAAATTGTACCAGGCTTACTGCAAGGAAAATCCTGCAGGCTCTGGGCTTCATGGCATCTTGCATTCTTTTAATCCCATGTGCAAAGTTGCATATGAGGAAACTTCAATGGTACCTAAAAAACCTATGGTCTCAACACAGCCACAGTTTGGAAACAATAATACCAATAATTCCATGTTTGCAAAAGGAATTTCTATGGTGGGCCCAAGCATGTCAAACAAACACAGGTCTCCCATTCTGCAAGCCTCAAGCAAATCAAGTCATCACAACAGACGCCTCAGATTACGCCTGGGGGGCGCACATGACAGACAGGTGCATTCAGGGCAAATGGTCCCAAAAAGAAAAGCACCTTCACATCAATCAAAAAGAAATGTTAGCAGTGATAAATGCAATTACAGCTTTCAAGGACCTCCTGCATCCAGGACAATTATTGATACGAACAGACAACACCACAGTAATGTGGTACATAAACAAGCAAGGAGGAACACATTCATACCCTCTGTGCAGACTAGCCATGACACTTTGGAACTTGGCTCTGGAATGGCAAATGGAACTTCAAGCACAGTACTTGCCAGGTTTGGAAAACACGCTGGCAGACAATCTAAGCAAAAATATGACAGATCCACACAAATGGAAGTTGCATCCTCAAGTGTTTACAAAGATAATCCAAGCGTGGGGGAGGCCAGACATAGATCTCTTTGCCTTCCACAGGAATCATCAATTAGAAAAGTTTTGTTCAAGGACCTTTCATCCAAAGGCCTGGAGAGTGGACTCCCTTTCATTCAGTTGGACAGCATGGACAGTTTACGCTTTCCCACCTCTGCCTCTTCTGCCCAAGGTGCTCTTGAAAGCAGGAGCAGACAGACCAAAGATGATACTGATTGCTCCAGACTGGCCAAGACAACATTGGTATCCACTCCTGATGAGCCTAACACATACTCCTCCCTGGCCCCTACCTCTAATGCCTCTTCTGTTGACTCAGCACAGCTACAAAACTCTTCACAGCCAGCTGAAAACACTCAATCTCGCTGCATGGAAAATTCCTTAACAGCTCAACAGACCCTACTCCCCAAAGAGGTGCAGGATGTAATTTTGGAGGCCAGAAGGCCATCTACTAGAAAGGCTTACTCCGCAAAATGGAAACGGTTTTGCTCTTGGAATGAGAAGAAAGGCCAGGACCCTAGAAAATTGAATTTGCCTCAGGTACTACAGTATCTAGCTGAGCTGCTGAACAGTGGACTTTCATTTTCCTCCATAAAAATCCATGCCTCAGCCATCTCTGCAGAATTCAACACGGATCCACCCTTATTCTCTCACCCACTCTTAAGACAGTTCCTCAGAGGGGCTAAGAATATAAGACCACCAAGGAAACAACTAGTGCCAGCCTGGGATCTTAATTACATTTTAGAAAAATTAACATTGCCTCCCTTTGAACCAGCTGCCTCAACAGATTTGCAATATTTGTCCTGGAAAACAGCTTTCCTTCTGGCCATTACCTCAGCTTGTAGGGTTTCGGAACTACAAGCCCTCGTGGCTGTGCAGCCCTTTCTCATCTTCCATCAGGACAGGGTTTCCCTTCGAACCAACCCATCATTTATGCCTAAAGTGGTATCCAGGGTAGCTTTAAATCAAGCCATACACTTACCTACATTTTACCCCAATCCTCAAAACAAAGGGGAAAGGCTGCTACAGTCCTTAGACATCCATAGACAGCTACGTTACTATTTGGACAGAACAAAGTCTTTCAGGAAATCAGAACAACTTTTTGTGTCCTATGCTGTAGGAGCTCAAGGGAAGCCAGTTACCAAACAGACAATTTCAAAATGGATAGGCCACTGCATACGGTTTTGTTACTCCTATCATGGAAAATCTGTCCCTACAGGTATCAGATCCCACTCCACCAGGGCCACAGCTACCTCTACAGCCTTCCTCAGAAGAGTTCCTACCAAAGATATTTTGGAGGCAGCCACTTGGAGTTCTGTGCATACCTTCACAAAACACTGCCACCTGCCTTTATATTCCAAAACTAGAGCAGGCTTTGCCACTGCTGTGTTGCAGGGCATTCTGGCTCATCCCAGTTCCACCTAGTGCCTACCACCCTGTGCGTAGCTTTGGGATTCTACCCATCTGTGATTACTGCAGCTGTATGCACGATGAACATAGTACAGTTTTGTACCTACCATAAATGTAGATGTTTGAGTGCGAATACAGCTGCAGTACAGGTTTCCCTCCCTCCTTCCCTCTTGGTAAAGGACTACTGGCTAACATCTCCTCTTGCAACCTAATTTGGGGTTATCCTTCTATGGTGTATTTGCTTGCAACTACTATTTTTTGATTACATTGCATTGCTTGTATATATATATATATATATATATATATATATATATATATATATATATATATATATAATTTATGTATTGCCTTCCTTCTGGGGGCACCTTACATCTGGGGCAAGAAAGACTGAAGAATATGGCGTCGGTTGTGTCTTATATACCCCTGTCGCACTGACGTCAGGAAAGAAAGCGACGACAACCGACGCCGGACCAAGACTTTGGAATTCGGCCGACCGAGGACCCGCCTGACGGCAGAGAACCCATCTGTGATTACTGCAGCTGTATTAGCACTCGAACATCTACATTTATGGTAGGTACAAAACTGTACTTTCTGCAGGGCCTTATAGCCACTCCTAATGCTATTTAGTTCCATCCTCCCATCCATAGCTTTGGGATTCTACCCAAATGTAATGACTGCAACAGTGAAACACAAAGAACATAGTACAGTTGTGTACACTTACCATAAATGTAGATGTTCGAGTGTATTCACTATTTTAGTCCAGGTTACCCACCCGCCTCCCCCTTTTTTATAAATTCTCTTTCCTTCACTATATTCTAAAGCCTTTGTGGTGTATTTGCTTTTAGATGAAGGTAAAGCTTATGTTGCTAAAAATGCATTTACATATATTGCTGTTTATATATATATATATATATATATATATATATATATATATATATATATATATATATATATATATATATATATGGATTCACTTTGAATAATCGAATGTTCAGAACATCGATGTTCAGATCATCGAGACCAGAACATCAAAAATTCAAAATGAACCGAAAAAAAAATCACAAGCACTATGTGTGCCCCCCACACTCCCCTACTTTAATATTCCAACTCCGAGATCGCACTACAGTGGGGTAAGGGAAATCTCCCATTTACCACTATATGTGATAGCGCTAAACGGGCAATTTCCCGTACCCTAACTGCAGTGCTAACACTCAGATGGCACACACACACACACACACACACACACACACACACACACACACACACACACACACACACACACACACACACACACACAACATGCAGGGCACCTTGCTGCCCTGCATACACACCCAACATTCCACAGTCTCACTTACCTGGCTTTTCCACTTTAAACCTTCGATGTTCTGGTCTCGATGATCAGAACTTCGATGTTCTGAACATTTGATGATTTAAAAGGAACCCATATATATATATATATATATATATATTTTTTTTTTTTTTTTTTTTTTGCTCCCCATTTGGGGGGCACCTGACATCTGGGGCAAGAAAAACTGAATAAAATGGTGTTGGCTGCATGTTTTATACCCCTAACAACCTGACGTCATGGAAGAGGAGACAGCAACCAACACAGGACCCAAGACTTTGTTATTCAGGCCGACTGAGGGCAACCTGCCAGCAGATTACCCAAATGTAATGATTGCACAGTGAATACGCTCGAACATCTACATTTATGGTAAGTGTACACAACTGTACTTTTTATGCTCTGCTCCATACCGATTTCGGCAAAACAGCCTTCATCAGTGGAATACCTTGAAACAGTGGAAATCATTCCTCCATAAATAGACCCATCCTCCAATGAGGACAGCCCTCCCACACAAACACACACAAATTAACAGCATCACTTCCTAAAATTAAATAAGCATTAAACAAATAAGGAATGGTATTTTAAGTTACATACAGGAAAATAGTAAAGCACTATAAATGATCATTTAGTCCGGGTGGGAAACCTCTCCCCCCAGCTTAATAATCCAAATTTTTTCTTTCTTCAAAATGCTATGCCATCCCTGCATGTTATTCCTATTGCCAGCAATTCTATAAATTATTAAAAAATGAAAATCTGCATTGGTATGCATCATGCAGTGCCTATATAGAGCATTAGTATCATGTTTATTACGTATGTCACTCCGGTGTTCCGACATACATATTCTTAGTGGACGAGATGTCTGACCAACATAAAAGGCCGAACATTTACAGGTGGCCAAGTAGACAATCCAGTCAGTTCCACAATTCCCAAAAAATTTTATATCATTCACTTTATTAGTATTTTTGCTGGTAAATTGTTTGTGTACTCACGTATCGGCACGAAGAGCAGTGTCCAGAAGGGAAAGTGCCAAAAGTAGTATCCCCAGACAGGGTGAATTGTTGGTATCTAGCACCCTCACTACTGGTATGTTTGAAATGGGAAAAGTGGGTACCCAATGTTTTACCTTTCCTGAATGAGAATTGACACCTCGTCCCCAATACTGGTTATAAACTGTTGGCCATGAGGATGTTCCAATGTTTGTAAATTATTTCCTTAATGATATTGGTGTTTCTCCCAAACATTGTTATGAACCTGATGGTATCACTAGTGTCCACCCTGATTTTGGCCATATATTGTAGTAATTGACATCCTGTCTTGATTATTGGCCCAATTACTGGCAAAAATAATGTCACAGTCCCTGTTTCCCCTGTTCCGAAATCTATTGCAGAGTTCCTGCTGAGAAGTGTCATATTCATCCCGAGTGGAACTGATTCTCTTCATATGTAGAAACTGGGATTTTGGGATGCTGCGGATGGTATGGCTGGGGTGTAAGCTGGTGGCATGAAGCAAATTGTTATATTGAGGGTATTTACGAAAAACTTTAGTACTTGAGTATTGTCCATATTTCTCCGGATAGTAACATCTGAAAAATTGATTTTGTTGCTATCCGAATTCAGAGTTAACTCTATACCCCACTTGTTGTCATTAAGGTATTGGATAAACTCAAGAAGAAAACCCATATCCGCCCGCCATACCATACAGCAATCATCCAGATATCTCTGCCAGATGTCAATTTCATCAATATATATGTTATGAGAGGGATCATATATTAGTTGCTCTTCCAAAAAGGCAGAACCATGCAACTCTATACCCCACTTGTTGTCATTAAGGTATTGGATAAACTCAAGAAGAAAACCCATATCCGCCCACCATACCATACAGTAATCATCCAGATATCTCTGCCAGATGTCAATTTCATCAATATATGTGTTATGACAGGGATCATATATTAGTTGCTCTTCCAAAAAGGCCATGAACAAATCCGCATAGATCGGTGCAAATGATGCACCCATCGAGGTGCCCTGAATCTGCCAATAACATTCCCCCTGAAAATAAAAAACATTTTTGTTCAGCATATGCTCAGCCATACATAAGAGTAGAGTGTTAAATCCAGCTGGATATAAGTTGGCATTATCCAGCCAGAACTGTAAGGACTGAAGACCGGCCCAATGGGGGATGTTGGTGTACAGAGTCTTGACATCTAAAGTACAAAGAAGCCACCCAGGTTCTAGCTGTGTATATGACAAAATTTTCAGAAACTCTGTAGTGTCCTGTATGCATTCTCTAATCAGATTCAAAAGAGGTTTCAAATATTGGGTTAAAAAGGCAGAGAGAGGTTCAGTCAATGAACCTATCCCCGAAACAGTAGGCCGGCCAGGTGGTTTGGTCAATGATTTATGAATTTTGGGCAAAAGATACATAATTTGCTTCTGGGGATCCCTAACCGTTAGATGAGATTTGACCATCTCTGAGATAATACCCTCATCCACAGCCTCACTTAAAACTGAGTCAATGTCTTTCTTAAAATTAGGTGTAGGATCTAAAGGCATAGCCATATAGTGATGTAGGTTGGACAACTGTCCCTTACCCTCGTCAAGATAATAATCCGTGTCCAATATGACTACTGCCCCTCCCTTGTCTGCAGGTACAATGACAATCTTACGATTGATCTTAAGCTGCTGTAAAGCTTTACTTTCCCCAGTAGTTAAATTATGACCCAATATTAGAGAATCACCAGTGTTGAAGTGTAGATTTTTGAGTATAGCCTGTAAACAGATGGACACATGTTTATTCATTGGTGGCTGGAAATCAGACTTGAGGAATCTGAACTCAGTAGACCTTTGAGAATTGTCGCCGGAAAAGAACAATTTCAGATTGCATCTATAGCAAAAGTCATATAAGTCAGATACCATGCAAGTTTCATCCACAAAAAAGCCAGGCACAAAATTCAAACCTTTATAGAGGAGCTGCTTCTGCTCTTGTGTTAAAATTGCAGTGGATATATTCAAAACATTGCAACAGTTATTGTCTAATGCGTCATTAAGGTCTGTAATAGTCCCTCCACTGTAACTATTCCTGTGTTTTCTGGCACCCCACCACCCTCTATATCTAAAGGGTGGTCCACATTGCGTTGTTCTTTGGGGGTGGGTGATTCCCAGGTGCTGGCACAATCAATATCAGTGACTGAAGACTCCTCAGCTGAGGTACTGCTATAATGCGTGTCTGTCTTTCTTAAAGTGGATCTGGGTCTCTTCCTACTATTGGCCTCTACTGGTCTCAACAAATTTGACATTTTTGGACACCTCAAAAGGTTTGCCCCTATGGTCATCCGTTACATCCCTATTTTACTTTCGTATTTTTTTGTCCTGTGCTTGCTTTTCAAAGGTAAGAAGCTCCTTTGATAACTTGTTCAGACAAGCAACATATTGAGGTAGACCTTCATATCTTTTAGATTCTTCACAAAGCTTTTTCGCTTCCACAATGTTCGTATCAGTCATCAGCTCATAATATGAGCTAAGGATATGAAAGGACCTGGAAGCCTGCTGAAGTGCCAGGTTCCAATCCTTAAGTAATTCATCATCCATCTTCCTCACTAGGGGCTGAATACGAACCCTGAGTCCTCTGGGTGTGATACCCTTGTTCTGATAGGCTCTGAAGAGCTTCAGATGCAAAATATTCCTTCTGAGGGTTTTCATCCCCCTACCAAGCTTGTTGAATGCCAGATTGCAGCCGTCAACTGGATCCGTATTAAGAACATCCTTATCAGTGCCATTCTCATTAGAAATCCCAAACACTCGTATCATTTTTATCGGCACACAGGCCATTCGGGATAGTTTCAAGATCCATGACAATAAGCTCACAATCCAACCAGATAGTATTCCAACGAAAAGCAATAATCCAAAATCCCACCAGAGGCTCAGAGAACTGCCTGAACAATGCCACCAAAGGAAACTCTTATCCAAACATTATACAAGTATATATTTCCCAAAAATATAAAGCCCCCAAAGGGAGATACAGTATGAAAGGTCAGTAGGGAGAGTAATCCCAAAAACGGATAAAATAATACCCAAAAAGCTAGTCGAGACCAAAAGTCCAGATGCCATTGGGCAAGAGTTAACCAGGGGTTCAATACTAGAACATGAAAAGCCAACCCATACACTCAACAAGATATTGATGGGACCACTAAGCCCCCCTCAAATTGTCCAATTGATATAATAGATATTGTTAATGATCTATAATAAAGATCCAAATATCCATTGGAGTTTATGGCCAAAATTACTTGCCCAGCTAAACCATTGATCCACCCAGTGTATCAACCTAATCACCATATAAGTTATCAAAAAATGTTGAAAAAACTTTGGGAAACAAAGGAAAAGTCCAAGTACCAAATGGCCCAATAGTGGACCCCACAGCTGTTATTGTGACTTGTAGACAAATAGAAATAGCGCAATGTATAGGCTCAAGGGTTGTCAAAAAAACACTCCTAATGTCAATCATATTCAACTGCAAAGCCCGTATAATGTTCCCTATTAAATATCAATCACAACTGTAAAGATGGTGTCCACCATCACCAAGTTCCTATGCATAAGAGTTTGCCAATCATTCAAAGAACCCTCGCCTAAATGTAGTAACAAAAACTGCTCAATTAGAGACTCCTTACCTAAGAAAAAGGTGATAAAATGCAGAAGACATGGAAGGAGTATAGGGACATAACCACAAAGTTACTGCAAAAATGCCCGTATCATGACCGTCGTTGATCCTGATCTGATCAACCTCTTAAACACTATAGTCAGTTAAAAAATTGTATGAACCATCCAAAAGTTGTTAAATAAAAGTAGAAAAACATGCAATGACATAAAGTAGTTCAAAACCCTATACACATCCCTTTAACATTTACCCTAGAATGACAAAATGAAGATTTGTTTTAGGGGAACAACATACCATCACGTCCTGTTAGTTGTAATAATATACCTACGAATACCCTAAAAATGTTAATACAATGCCATAAAGAGATTAGGTGTGTATATCCCATACAGATAGATGAGCAGGGAACATATAGCAAAATATATCAATGCATAAACATAGCAGTTTGACACAAAGATCTAAACAATGGAGTGCTCCCACCTCAAAAACAGGGAGTGGTAAAGCCACCCCCTTATGGAAAAAGTTCACAATGACTTTTCTATCATCCTTCCCAGCCATGCCCAAGTACTTGTACCCCCCCAGGAGGAAAACCCGCCCTGCATGCAAAAAACTGGATGTCCATTACCCAGGACCGATGGGTCCTAAACATTGTATCACATGGATACAGATTCTACTTCCACTCTCTGCCATCCCCAAGCAGGTTGCCAGACCTTCCTCCAAACCAGTGGGCAGAGGCTCAAAAGCAAGTACTTTCTCTTCTCAATATCAGGGCTATTCAACCTGTTCCAATAGAGCAAAGGGGACAGAAAAGAGAGCTCAATTCTCAACACCTTCCTGGTGGTTCCAAAATTCAGAATGCTTACACTGCAACAGCTTCTTCCTATGCTAGACAAGGATGCCTGGCTAGTCACCCTAGACTTAAAAGAGGATTATCTGCATGTCCTCATAAGGGAATCTTGCAGGAAATATCTTCATTTCAGGGCAGGCTCTATGCAGTATCAGTTCTTTGCACTTCCCTTTGGCTTATCTACTGCACTCAGGGTATTCACAAAGTGCCTGGATTCAGCCATTGCATACTGCAGGCAGAGAAATATTCAAATTTACCCATACTTGGACTATTGCCTGATTCAGGTGGACAGTCAGGACTAGCTACTTCAGCACTTGGCATTTGTAAAGAGACCCATAACTTCTCTGGGGTACACCATCAACGAAAAGAAATCACAACTGGTGCTCAGCCAAAAGATTGTATTCCTGGGAGCAAGCTTGAACACAGCTTCCTAGATGGCATTCCTCACTCCAGAAAAACAGGTTTATTTGACAAACTACTTCAAACTAATGGCCACCAAAACCCAGCTATCTGCAAGAACAGTACTGGAAGCCCTAGGATTCATGGCCTCATGCATTCTGCTAATTCCATATGCAAGACTGCATATGATGAAACTTCAATAGTACTTAAAAAAATATCTGGTGTCAGCATTCTCAGGACCTGGAAACAGTGATTCCTATCATTCCTTGTCTAAGGGCAGAGCCCTTTTGGTGGGCAGAGCCATGCAACCACAACAAGGGACTTCCTTTCACTCAACCCCTCGCTGCCCAAACCCTGACAACAGACTCATCAGACTATGCATGGGGGGCTCACATGGCAGGCAAATGCATTCAAAGCAAATGGAGCCCAGGACAAATTCCCTTGCATATCAATCAAAAAGAAATGTTAGATGCACAGAATGCTCTGAAAGCCTTCAAAAACCTCATCCTTCCAGGACACCTCCTGGTAAAGACAGACAACACCACAATTATGTGGTACATAAACAAGCAAGGGGAACTCGTTCCTACCCACTCTGCAGGTTAGCCATGGCCCTGTGGAATACAGCCTTGAGCAACCAAGTGCACCTGCAAGCTCAATTCATGCCAGGCAAACAAAATTCACTGGCAGATGACTTAAGCAGAAATCTACTGGACACACGCGAGTGGAAACTGGAACCCAACTCATTCAAACTTCTAATCCACAGTTGGGGGACACCAGAGATGGACCTCTTTGCCTCCCCCCACAACTGTCAATTGAGCAAATTTTGCACCAGAAATCCTCACAGCAAAGCATGGAAAGTGGATACCCTATCCTTTACATGGGAAAACCTCTCAATTTATGCCTTTCCCCCTCTGTCCCTCCTCTCAAAAGTACTACTAAAGATCAAACAGGACAGACCAAGGACAATCCTTATTGCCTCAGACTGGCCACGCCAGCACTGGTACCCACTCCTACACAGTCTGACAACAGTGGCACCTACATCAGGCCATCTCCCTGCTGTCCCAGCAGGAGGGACAAATTTTGCATCCACAGCTGCAAACCCTGAACCTTGCAGCCTGGCTTATCCCCTGAATACACCAGCAGCAACCATCAGCAAACAGGTGCTGGATGTCATCATTGAGGCCAGAAGGTCTAGTACTAGGAAATCATATTCTGAAAAGTGGAAAATATATTGTTCTTGGAGCCACTCTCAAGGAAAGGACACAGCCATGCCCACCTTACTTCAAATCCCAGACTACCTAGCATTGCTGCTCTACAGAGGCCTATCCTTCTCATCCGTTATCTCAGCTCATTACAACACTGAGCCACCTCTCTTCTCACCCTCTCATCAAGCAGTTCCTGAGAGGAGCTAACAATTTAAGGTCCCTGAGGAGAGCTTCCACCCCTTTCTGGGACCTTAACTTTGTACTAGAGAAGCTCACACTTCCCCCTTTTGAGCCTGCTGCTGCAGCAGAGTTAAAATTCCTCTCTTGGAAAACAGCCTTACTTCTAGTCATCACTTCAGCAAGAAGAGTGTCTGAGTTACAGGCACTAGTGGCTGTGGAACCCTTCATTATTTTCCATGCTGACAGGGTTTCCCTCAGTATTTAACCCATCATTTATGCCCAAGGGGGTATCTAGTGTGGCTTTAAACCAATCCATCCATTTACCAACCTTTTCCCTAATGCTCAGAATAAATGGGAAAGGATCCTGCACTCCTTGGATGTGCACAGACAGCTCAGATTCTACCTTGACAGGACTAAACCTTTCTGACTAGCTGCTAGTCAGCTTTGTTACAGGGGCAGAGGGCAAGGCCATTTCAAAGCAAACCATTTCCAAATGGATAGCACACTGCATCCATTTCTGCTATAAACACCATGGAACACCTACCCCACTGGGGATCAGAACTCATTCCATTAGGACTACCTCAACCTCTACAGCATTTCTAAGGGGAGTCCCTGCCAGGGACATCCTGGAATCTGCAATCTGGAGTTCTGTACTCACCTTCACCAAGCATTACCACTTACCTATATTTTCTAACTCCAGAGCTGGATTTGCCACAGCAGTTTTACAAGGCCTGCTAGCCAGCTCTAATACTTCTTGACTGCCTCCACCCTTCCTCAGCTTTGGGAATCAACCCAAGTGTGATGATGGCAACAGTGAAACATGAAGAACATAGTACAGTAGTGTACACTTACCAGAAATGTAGATGTTCGAGTGTATTCACTATTGCAGTCCCAGTTACCCTCCCTCCAGCCCCTTGACTTTTTCTATACTTTCTACCTATCCTCTTTTTGGCCATATCTTATGGCAATGGTATTTACTTTTTACTGGAGGTGTTCCACACCATGTAATTGCTTCTTATGTTGGGGGCTCCTGACATCTGGGGCAAAACAAACTGATGTAATGGCATCAGCTGCATGTTTTATACCCCTGACAACCTGATGTCATGGAAGAGGTGACAGCATCCAACGCAGAAATCCCAAGAGACTGATATTTGGGCCGACTGAGGGCTACCTGCAGACAGATAACCCAAGTGTGATGATGGCAACAGTGAATACACTCGAACATCTACATTTATGGTAAGTGTACACAACTGTACTTTACATCAAGCCCTTCAGATGAGCAAGTATCAGAAAGGCTGAGAGACCTCGGCTTGATATCCCTGCTGCTCCCTCTCTTCCAGGCGTCCTTCTCAAGGCTGATGTAGGCCCAGAGGCCATCCCAGAAGTGGTAGATGTCCCTTTGGTGGGTACCACGGTGGATGCCCCGAAAAACTCTACTTGCCCATCTGCAAGGGAATCACAGGTGTCCAATATGGGCAAAAAGGGGGAACCACTGCTCATTATTACTGATGACCCACAATGCATCACACAAATCACTGTGCAGGAGGATATGCATATGGACATCATGGAGTGCAGGCCGATGTCACTCCCATCTGCCTTCCATCATATGGAGGCTCCTAAGAGAAAGAAAATGCAAACAAAACATGTCTCTCCATTTCCCCAGGATCAAGCTTTGGATTTGCAGTTTTTTTCCCCAAGGGCTGATCAATGCTTTCATGGCAGTCTATCAGCTTTCAGCTACTTCTGTTCCTCTGACTGCCTTCTCTCCCTCTGCCCCCTTTAAGAGGATGTCTGCAGACACTTCCTCAGATGAAGAGGAATTAGCAGGCGATGAGTCCTTAGCTTATTCCACCCAAATTGCTTCCCCTCTGGGTTATGCTTCACCAGAGGAGGAATTTAATGGCACAGATTCCCCTGGGGAGGGCATTACCTTTGGGAACATTTTTGAAAATGAAAGAGTTTTTCAAATGGGACGGTTGCTAAATATCAGACATACAAAAGAGGTATTATGACCTCCTTCAGATGGATTCCCCATCTCCTTCTGCCACCCCCCTGATTCTTCCAGCCTTTTTGGATGCCTTTACAGCTGCAGCTAAATGTCAGGGCTCCCAGCCACCTGCTCCAAATCTCCCAGATAGATTTTATAAGGTGCCTGAGGATTCCAAATTTCTCTTCAAAGCCCCTTCTGCAGATCCAGCTATTTCAGTCTTAGCTAACAGCATTTAAACTGTTCCCTTCCTCCTCCTTACTGCACTCTGATAAAGTGAGCAAAGTCATGGAGAGACTGGGAAAAAAAGTTTACACCTCTGCTACCTGGGTCTATATTATAAGACTGACGGTTGAAAACATCAAACAACATATGGTCGGCACCATATGGTCGATGTCTTCAAACGTCGACCTTATAAAAAGACTAAAGAAAAAAGTACCCTAATGGGTTTTAGCAGGGGGGCAAACCCCCCCCCTTGCACCCCCACACCCCCCGCTACTTAAATATACCAACTCCGAGACTACACTACATTGCAGTAAAAGGAAATATCCCCTTACGGAGATTTCCGTTTACATGCTCGAGATTCTGAACGTTCGATATTATCGTGCCGACAATATCAGATAGAACATTGTCGGCTTTCGAGAATATAATATAGGCCCTGCTACCTTGGCCTTCAAGGCCATTAATTATCAAACCCACTTGGCCAAATATGCCCTGGCCCTCCTGTCAGATGCAGGAAAGCACCTCTCGGAGCTCCCTGACTCTCCCTTCAAAGATGAGGTGTTCTGTCTCCTCACTCTTCAGCCCAGGTCACAAGGTACTCTGTCAAGTGCAGTTGTAATGCTGCAGATGCCTCAGCCAGAGCAACGGCTTCTGGGTCAGTTCTGAGGAGGTACTCCTGGCTCCATTTACAACCCTTACCTGATGATTTCAAGGCCAAATTGATGGACACCCCCCTCGACAGTAAAGCCTTATTTGGTAGCTTGGCTGCAAACCTTTTTAAATTGCTACAAGAGAAAGGCAAGGAGATCCAGGATCTTAAACATATCCTCATTTCTCCTGTCCCCAGGTTCCAGAGGAACTACCCTGCTAAGACCACCTTTGTTAGGAAACCTGTTTTGTCCTCTTCCTCCAAAGGAAAGAGGGGTCCCAAGAAACAAACCCCTTCTAAGACTTTTCCTTCCACACCATCTCAGAAACAGTCCTTTCAGCCCCAGCTCAAGCTGGTAACCAGTTACTACCTGCCTCCAGGGCAATCCACCCACCTATCTCTCTGCATACCTGCTAGGAAACTCATAACCTAGGACTCCTGGGTCCTCTCCATCATCGAGCAAGGATATTTCATGGTTTGAGAAACTTTCACCTCCTTCAGGAGTATCCCCCAGCCACCAAAAGAACAGTTGGAACTTTTCCCTCAGGTCATATCTGCTCTTCTGTCTCAAGACTATTCAACCCCCCCCCGTCAACCAGGAAAGGGATTCTACTCCAGGATGTTTTTGCTCCCCAGGAAAGATGGCCTTTGGAGACCCATTCTGGACCTCTCCCATTCAAATACCTTTCTGAAAGTTCCCACCTTTTAGATGCTGAGTGTACCTACCCTTCTTCCCCTCATACTTCTTCCAAGCCTTCATGGTGTCATTAGATATAAAAGATGGCTACCTTCTTATCCCTGTTCGCCATCAGTTCAGGAAATTTCTTTGTTTTTCTGTTGCTTCCTGACATTTTCAGTTCTGTGCTTTGTCCTTTGGTCTGTCTACGGCACTGAGGGTCTTTAAGAAATGTTTAGCTGCTGTCATAGCTTATTGCATACTGCAGGGTATACAGATTTTCCCTTACCTGGATGCCTGCTCATCCATGCCCAGTCCTCAGACCTTCTTGTAGACAATCTGGCCTTCACAGTTTCTCTTCTAGAGAGTTTGGGCTTCACAGTAAATTAATCAAAAGTCCTCTCTGACCCCCTTCTCAAGACCACATTTTTCTTGGCTCCAGGATTCAGACAGGATGCTAGCCTCTCTGCCCACAGAGAAGGTCCTGTTCCTTATTTCTTATCTCCAGGACTTGTTACCCCTGCAATCCCTAACTGCCAGGGAAATTCCTATGTCTCATGGGGTTCATGGCATATCCACTGTTCCCATGCTGCCCTTGGCCAAGCTACACGAGAAAAATTCAGTGTTTTTAAGGACAGTTTGGAAGCAACACTTCCATCCTCTGGACTTTGTTATTCCACTTCTACCTTGTTTAAAAAAGGAGTTAGATTGGTGGATCCTTCAGGTTTCAAAGAATCCAAGCCTACCTCAGAGGGGTGCAACTCTAAAAACTTGGAAAGTCAGGAATACATGATCTACAACCCAGACAAAAGGAGCACATCAACGTAAAAGAGCTGAAGGCTCTGATTTTTGCTGTTCAAATCTTCAAACCCATGCTTTCCCCAGGAGTACTACGGTGACTCACAGACAACACCACGGTCCTCTGGTACATCAACAAACAAGGAGGGATGAAGTATTATCTTCTATGCAGACTAGCCCTTCAGGCCTGGGATTTAGACTTGCTAAGCCAAATCTCTCTACAGGCTGTTTATCTTCCTTCAGCCCATAATGTGGTGGCAGACACTTTAAGCAGGTCCATGACTCAATCTCATGAATGGATGTTACACAGGGATGTTTCTTGTCCTGATCCATCAATGGGGTACACCTCAGATAGAGCTTTTTGCCTCCCCCATGAACTGACAACTTCCCACATTTTGTGCCAGGGTTCCACATTCCCTGGCCTGGAAGGTGGACACGCTTTCTCTTGGAAAGAAAGGTTTTTGTATGCATTCCACCCACTTCTCCAAAAGGTCCTACTGAAGGTTTGGTGGGATCAACCAAAAATCTTGATGGTGACCCCCTTTTGACCAAGACAGCATTGGTTCCCCCTCCTCCTGCATTTAGCCAAGGGCAATCACAAGGTACCCACAGGATGGACCTGCTCATTCAGGACAAGGGGACTTTCGTGCATCCACAGTTGTCAACTCTGAACCTGACCCTGTGGATGATAGGGTTCTAGTTCCCTTCAGACACCTTTTCTCAGAGGACATACTACAAGTTCTGCAGGAGGCCAGAAAACCCACTACTAGGAAATTCTGCAATTCCAAATCGAAGAGGTTTTCCATCTGGTGTCTTAAAAATGATTTACAACCACTGTTAGTGGACATCCTGGTGTTTTTTTTTTTGCTATCTGTTTGAATTGATGAAGAGTGGGCTGTCTTACTATTCTATGAAAGCCCACCTCTCAGCTATTTCAGCTTGTCTGCCTATGTCATCTCCTTTAGCTTCTAGGTTGGAAGTCAAACTACTCCTTAAAGGTGTCTTTCACACCAGACCACCAAGGAAGCCACTGCCCCCTCCTTGGGCTCTCAACTTTGTTTGAGAGAAACTTACCTTGTCCCCTTTTGAGCCAGCAAGTTCCACTTCCCCACAACACTGCACTTAGAAAACAGTTTTGTTAGTGGCTGCTACTTTTGCAAAAAGGGTCTGTGAGTTGCAAGCTTTGATATCTAATCCTCCCTTTACAGTCTTCCACAAAGACAGGGGGGTGTCTATGCACTAATCGCTCTTTTATGCCCAAGGTGGTTAATGAATTATCCCTCAATCAGTCTATCAACCTTCCCACCTTTTTTCCTTCTCCTCATCCCCCCAATAAGAGGGTTCTGCACTGTTTGAATGTACACAGGCAACTCAGATACTACCTAGACAAAACCAAGTCTGTCCACAAATCTGAGCGCCTGTTTGCTTCTTACCACCCAAGGGCCCTGAGTCAACCTATTTCCAAGCAGAATATTTCCTCTTGGATCTCTAAAGCTATTTCTTTCTGTTATTCTTCTAATGGAAAGAGCCTTTCTTCCCCTTAGAGGGCACACTACTAGGGCTGTATCCTCATAGCGAGCCTTCTTTAAAGGCTTGGACACTAGTTCCATCCTGGAGGCAGCTGACCTGGTCCACGGTACATACCTTCGCTAAACAGTATAAATTGGATGTCATCTCCAGGTCCAGGGCTGGATTTGCCAGAGCTATTCTTCATGGCTTTGTAGAAAATATTTCTGGTCTTCCACCTAATCTTTCCTATGCATGAGCTTTGGCATTCTCCCTCTTGTAATGAATACTGCAGCATATGAATAGAAAAATATAGAATAGTTGTGTAAAATGTTACCATAACCATAGATGTATTTCTCTTCTATATGCTGCAGTATTACTTTCCCCCTTGACTTCCCCTTGATATTTGCTTATTTCCTTGGTGGCATGTTCTTTCACCTTAGGCAAGGCTGCTGTTTGGCAGCATTCAGTTCTAAGACTGCTGCATGCTGATGTCCACTTTACACCCGATGTCTGTTTATGACCAATGTACATTGGATGATGTGCGGCGTCGCACGTTCCTTACAGTAGCATTAAGACTTTGGCATACTGGTCAGACATACAAGTCAGCCAGAGGCAAACTCCCTCATGTAATGAATACTGCAGCATCTAGAAGAGAAGGACATCTATGGTTATGGTAATATTTTACACAACTGTTCTATTTTTCAAGTGTTTGTCCCTAAGACCCTATGTAGTCATCCCTCCTCCTTGTCCATTAACCTGGAGAACCAGTGTCTTAAATTGTTGGCACAGGGTGCTGTAGTGGAATCTTCCTGTCCCAAAGGTCAGACACCTGCCAAGAAAACAACCAAAAGAGTTGGGTCTGATTTCAGCTGCTGTTCTGTCTCTCATGGATGTCTGTTTCGAGGTTGGTGAAAGCCCAGAGGATCGCTGTTTATTGCGTCAGATTCCTCTCAACCAAGACCATATTGGAAGCCAGCATAGTTCTTACTTCTCGCACATCCTCGAAGGCTCTGCAGACATCTGCTCTGGATGTTGAGGGGGAACCTTGGCTAATTATTTCAGAGAGACTGAGGGGGATTCCGCAGGTAGTTGTTCAGGAGATTCCCACTATTTTAGTTGAATATAGGCAAGTGTCTGAACCTCCTATGGTGTTTAGCGTGTTTCCCTTCTCCTAAAGATCCCCAGCATGAATGGCAGGATTTTACCCAGGGGTTATTTAATGCACTGATGGCCTTGAAGCCTTCCCAAGGAGTTTCTGTGCCTGCTTCCCCTTGGTTCTCTAACTCACTCGAGGCCCAGAGAACAAGACTCTTCTGATGAGGAATTGGATTCTGTGAGAGTCTTTGGCTTATTTCTCTCAGATCCCTTTTCCCTTGAATTATGGCTCTGTGGAGGAAGGCTCCATTAGCCCAAAGTCTCCTTTTAAGATACTGTTTCTGGTATTATGGAATTTTTTAAATGGGACTATTCTCAGGTTTCTGACATTCAGGAGATCCCTTCTGTCTTGGCTGCCCTTTTAGATAGCTTTTCAGCAACTTCTGTGGCCCTAGATTTTCACCCTCTAGCCCCTAAGAAGTCTGACAGATTTTACAAGATGCTTGAAGTTTCTGTACAAATGTCCTTCAGCTGATTAATCTATAGTGTCTTTCTCTTCTGACAACCCCTCTAAACTTTTGCCTTCTACTTAACTTCTTGGTTCAGACAATGAAAGTAGAGCTACGGAACGGCTGGACAAGAAGGTATGTACTGCTGCCACCTTGGCTTTTCAGGCTATTAATTACCAGACCCATATAACCAGGTATGTTTTAACTGTTCTTTCTCAGGCTATCTCAGACCTTCCTGATTCTGAAGGGAAGGCCTTGGTCCCCTCTCCTTACTGGACTGTACTTCTCAAGTAGCGAAGTAGTGTGCCATTCTATTAAATGTAGTAAAGATGCAACTGATGCCTCCTGTAGAGCTGCTGCTTTTAGTTCTGTTTTGAGACATTACTCGGCTTTGTCTCCACCTTTGCCTGATGACATTATAAGTCTAAATCGTTGTATGCTCCTCTTGATAATAAGAACCTGTTTGGTTTTGCAGCTACTGAGCTTTGTAAGGCTCTGCTGGATAAGGGTTAGGCCTTTCATGAATTGAATCATATTTTTGTTTCTCCTGTTCCTAAGTTCCAAAGGAATTATCCATCTAAATCTGCTTTTGTTTGCAGACAACCTCACCCTCCTTCCAATGGTAAGAAGGGTTCTAGGTGGGTTCCTCTTGCTAAGTTTACTCAGACTCCCACTTCTCAGAAACCTCCTTTTCAAGACAAGCCAGGTTCTGTCAGTTTGCTTCACCCTTTCCTGAGCCTTACTTTATTTCTTTTTCTTTAAAGAAGTTCTAGTTTTAAACACATAGTGTTAGGATGCATTTCAATTGAAAAGTATTCAGTGGCCGCTTTTTTTTTTTGACAAACTTCAGCATTCTGTTTGTGTAGATACACAGTATACTGGAATTTGTACAGAGCTTTCTGGACTACTGGACCAACATTCTGATTTACAGGTAGTCCGTAAAAATACTGAATAGGAGGCAATGCTAGTTCTGCAGGAGGCCAGGAAACCAACTACCAGGAAATACTATATACCTAAGTGGAAGAGATTTGCTGTTTGGTTTGAATACTCCTTGAAGGCTGTATTTGTAGCCGAGGTGCTTGAGGCAATAAAGTCTCTTGTTTTGTTTTTTGAGTGGTTCCTGCCTGTTACTTCTATATTTTCTGTTTGGTGCCTTGCTTGTAGCCAGGATCCACTTTCTGTGGAGATCCCTCTGGTTCTTTGTTATTTGTGTGAATTGCTCCATGCACCTTTAAGCTGTTTCTGCTTGTCTGCCATTAACTCCTCCTCTTCTGCCCGCTAGGTTTGAAGTCAAGCAATTACTTAAAGGCATCCTCCATGTCAGACCTCCCAGGAAGCCTATCCCAGCTTCCTGGGACCTTAATTTTGTTCTTGAAAAATGAACTTAGGCTCCTTTTGAGCCTGCCACTTCAGCTTTCTTACAGCATTGTACATGGAAGACTTATTTTTGCCCTTACTTCACCTAAGACTGTGTCTGAACTCCAGGCTGTTAATGGCTGTTCCTCCTTTTTTAGTTTTTCATAGGGACAAGGTGTCTTTTCATACTAATTATTTTATGCACAAGGTGATTTATGAATTGTCTGTTAATCAGTCTATTTGCCCTCTTTTTTTCCTTCTCTGCAGTCTGCTAGTGAGAAGGTTCTTTACACCTTGAATTTGCATAGGCAATTCAGATATTATTTAGATAAGACTAAGGCTATTTGCGAGTCTGAGCAACTTTTTGCATCCTTTCATCCCAGATCTCTAGGTTGGGCTGTTTCTAAACAAACCATTTCTTCTTTGATATCTAAGGCCATTTCTTTTTATTACTCCTTTCATGGGAAGAGCCTTTCTGCCTCTGTAAAGGCTAATTCTACCAGGGCTGTGGTTTCCTCTGGAGGTTTTTTCAAAGAATTCAATACCAATTCCATCCGTGCAGGGGCGGCTCATGCTATCGGTCTGCAGGACTGCAGCCTTCCCACCTTGAAATAAATGAAATAAAAATTGTAAAACAAAATTAAAAAAAAAACATTTTTTTACGACTTCTGCGCATGCGCAGACACACTCAGACTGCCCCGCAGATTCGCAGGAATCCGTGCAAACTCTGACTGCCTGAGTCAGCAATCCAGATACAGGGAAGGTATTTTCTGCCCCGCAGATGCCCAAGAATCTGTGCGGTAGACGACCGCACAGAACAGAGGAGCTCCAGACGAAGCTCTCGCAGGGAGCACGGGACCAATCAGGAGACAGGTAAGTTGACTTTGAAGCATTGTTGAGCACGGGTTTCCAGACAATGGTGGAGTGGCTTGCATGGAAGCGTTGAAGTCGGGCAAGCGCGTTCCGGACAATAGAGTTTTGCTGCTTCAATCAGGAGAGGGGTAAGGGTGTTTTTTGCGCTTCAATCAGGAGAGAGGTAAGGGTGTTTTTTGCTGCTTCAATCAGGAGGTTTTGTGTGTGTGTGTGTGTGTGTGTGTGTGTGTGTGTGTGTGTGTGTGTCTGTGTGTCTGTGTGTCTGTGTGTCTGTGTGTCTGTGTGTCTGTGTGTCTGTGTCTGTGTGTGTGTGTCTGTGTGTGTGTACACATAGTGGTGGGTACAGATACTTAGGCTTGAACCCTGTACCTTGGATGCAGGTGGCAAGGACCTGAATTCCCTACCCACCACTATTTGTAAATAATTGCAGATTTTCCCTCATATTTGTTCCGTTCCTCATAAAATTTGTGGTTTCTGTATCTTCAGTTTTCCTTACAAAGGTTCATAGTGCAGTGGTGCACTGGTAGCATTGTTGTCTGACAGCTACAGGTTCTCTGGTTTGATTCTTGGCTGGGGTGGAGTTTGCATGTCCTCCCATCCCTTACAAAGATGTTTCTGGAGTGTTTCTCCCTACTCTGCTGAAAATTGCCTTTGTTTTGTTCCAAGTCAGACTAGTTTCCTGGTTAACAAATGTTTAAAAATAACAGGCATTTGAATTTCAGACTTCATATTCTTCAGAAAGTACATGGTAAAATAACCTTTTATTTTAGCAATTGTCTAAGTTTATAACATGGATATTTGAAATTTGCCCATATTTTTGGGACTGTATTCCCTCATTATTGGCCTCATCCAGGTATTTTGTGCTAAGCTTGAGAGCTATGGTGAGAACTGAATTCACTGAATGTTTGGGTTCTGTATTCCCCCCATTACTGGCTTTGTCTACATGTTTTTGCTAAGAGGTTGAGAGCTATGGTGAGAACTGAATTCACTGAATATGTTTGGCAGCTGTATTCCCACATTATTGGCTTTATTCAGGTGTTTTATGCTAAGAGGTTGGCAGCTATGGTGAGAACTGAATTCACTAAATGGTAGCCATTTAAGTTTGTCTTCCTCTGTTTCAGCTTATTTGGCATAGTGGTATGTTTCTCTGACTGTTTTGCACAGGGTCCCCTGGGTTCAAGACATGGCAGTGAAATGTATGGTGGTAACACAGCATTTTATTCTAGCAACTTTCCAACATTATACAAGCAATGTTTAAAATGTGTCCCTGGTGTTTGGCCTTTTGTCCCCCCCCCCCAACAAATGTTGGCTTTTTCCAGATTTCTTGTGCTGCAAAGTTCACAGATACAGCTGAGTGTCTAGTAGATTTTACAAGGAGCTGAGAGCTGCAGGGGAACAAAAGTTTAGTGCTGCTTATGCTAAGTCTGCTTGCATTGTTAATAGCACAACAGGTAGTGTACTTACTTTTGATACAGAAGGCTGTCGGTTCTACTCCCACAGTAGGTAGATGCATTGCTGATACTGTACTGTGTTGTAAAAGGGGTTTATGCTGTAGTCCTTTTTGGCAAAGATACCTAGTAACTATGAACCTGTTATCAGTTTCCCATACATTCCCTATTGCGGTATTACTAGCTTATCATTTTTTAATGCATGCAACATAGGCAATTTATTCTTCAAGGGCAACAGGCACTTTATTTGTAGATGAAACAATGACATATAAAGTTGTTTGCTAGCAGCAACCTCTTTATTAGTTACAGATTTCTTTAATGTGGATTTTACTACTTCAGAGATTATGCATATTTACTGATACTGGTGGACTATAGAAGGTTGAGTAGACTTTTTATGATGGAAATGTTCTGAATTGGGCAGCTTTGTCATTGGTGCATGCATTTTGTTTCATTGTTTACTGGAAAAATGTTCAAAACAATACATTTAAAATGCCCTCTAACAACTGTACTGTATTGTACAAGGAATATAATTTAATACAGTCAGGAAGTTGTATCAAAGAGCATGTGTATGTGTCATGTTCAAGGGGCCTATGATTTTGAAAACAGCCCAAAGTTAATTTTTATCGGGCAGAGAAGTTTTAATGCTAAGTCTATTTTCATTGTGAGACTACATTGCTTTGTTTAACAGATATCTATTAGGGTTTGTGCTGTAAAATGCAAAGTAAAACTTTCAAATGAAATCTAAATCATCGCAGAAGTAAAGCAGTATGCACATTACAGTGTTTATGGTAAATGGGGCAAAATAACCAAGGAATATTGCAATGGCTGCAGGGGGAAGGTTCCATTTGACCATGATTTTGTGGGGGGGGGGGGTAGCAAACTCAGACAGTCCCGGTTGAACTATACCTCTCAGTTGTCCATATTTTTGCAGAATAAATCGATATTTGCTTCTTATTTTTGGTTTGTTCCTCATAAAATTTGTGGTTTTCTAGCAAATCATTTAGGAATGAAGTCACTAAATGACAGACATTGAGTTTCAGATGTCATAACCTTCAGAAAAATGCATGCTAATGCAAGACCTGTTATTCTATCAACTGTCATAAGTTTATACAAGAACAATTTTTAGTAGTGTTTGTATGTTCACCCAATATATTTGGCCTTGTCCAGGTTTACTGCATTTAGAGGTTGAGAGGTACGTGCAAATTGCTTTGTAGAATTAGGAATATCCAAACTTCTCAATTGTCCCCAATTTTGGCTCAAAATGTTGCTCTCCCCTAATAATCCCTCCTCAAAATGGCAATTTTGGAAGAAAATGTGGAGGGTTTACAATTATATATAACTGTAATGATCAGAGTTATAGATTACCTTTATTTCAGAAATGCATGTAGATGCTCTTATTTTGTTAGCTGATCAAGTTAACAGTGTTAATATTAAAAAGTTGCCCCTTTTTTGACAGGTTCCCAGCTGTATTGTGTGGCAACTTTATATTTTTGCATCCCATTTTTGGTCTGTTTTTCATAAAATTGTGGTTTTCTGGCAAATTAGTGGCAAGTCATTAAAGATTGAAGTTAGAAAATAATGGCAGACATTTGAGTTTCAGATTTCATATCCTTCAGAAAATCCGTACTAATGCAAGACCTACTACTGTTCTATTATCTAAGTTAATAAGAGCAATATTTAAAAATTGTCCTTATTTTTGGGCCTGTGTCCCACTTCTAGTTTTATGTATGGCTTTGTCCAGATTTTTTGCTCTGAATTTGAGAGGTATGAGTGTCAGAGCCATCACCGTCAGCCAGAGACATTTCAAATTGTTACATACTTGTTGCACCCCACTCCCCATTGTAGCGGCTCTGGATGTGTCCAAGGAAGGCAAGGAGCAGTTATGCAGTGTAAGTGTGCAGAGTATTCCCCCATCCAAGGTAGACCACAAGTATGACTGTGGCTTTTCATCTGTCCTTGATTTTGCAGAATGTTCTGGTTTTCTGTCATATTTTTATACTGTTGATTTATGCTTCTTATTATTCAGGAAATGCATGCTGTCACAGTGCCCTGTTGCTCTGTTTAAGTAGCAATGATTTAATGACCATCAGGTAAGCTTGTCGGAGATTGTAAGATGCAAGTAAGCTTTAATAAGCATACTGTTAAGGAATTACCAGCATTGAAAGCCTTTTTGTTGTTGCCAGGCAGAGAATATTTACATAATTGGATAATGTATAAGCCTTGGGTATTGAAATGCATATGACAGTATTTGTAATAAAAGGACAGGATTACAGTATTTTCAGAAGCTCATTACATTTGTTGGAGACTTGCAGTCATCTTTGCAGGCTTTACCCGTAAACTAAACAGAATGCCAATCTATCATGTGTGGTCCATAACTTGTGCAGGAATCTGTTAAACAATTTATCTTGAGCTTGTTTCTTGTTTGCTGTTCATTTTTTACTTTGATCATGTCTTCCCCATGAAACAAGTAGATAGTTGTGTCAAGCAGCAGGTCTTTTGGATAAGAAACATTTTTACAAGTGGGGGTATCACAGAGATTGCTACTTTCAGCATGTTACTTGGTAATTGTATAAAGCTGAATATAAATTATAATTAGAATTGCAGTGCAAGGAGTAGTGGTTTGAGGTGAGTGCTGCTTGTTTTTTTTATACTTGATTTTGACTGGCATTCCAGTAATGTATTTAAAAAGTAATTGATTTTTTCATGCCTCACAACCTGTTTCCATCTGGATATTAAGTAAGTTGTCATGTAGCCAATGCATTGAAATATTTTTTTCTTCTACACTTCATTTTGTCTTGATTGGACTCTTGTAATGACTGTTTGGCACCCAGGGCAGCATATTTAATTAAAGTTCCAGTTGTTATGGTTTTGAGCATAGCTCCACCCCTTTCTAGTTGGCCACACCCCATCCAATTGGCCCCACCCATTCAGCTGTCTCCTGCAACCCTCCTTTAATTTGAAGTCACCAGCCACCACTGCATCCTTGAGGCTGCTACTTGGACCTTCATCCATACCTATACTAAGCATTACAAACTGGATGTTTCCAGAGTAAGTCCTGTCTTTGCTAGAACTATCCTGCTTAGGTTCCTTTTTTTTTCAGTAAACATCTTTATTAAATTATCACGTATGATACAATCTTACATTTATATAAATGAAAAACAGGCAACACTGACACCATTTTAGTTGCAAACATTATACATCACTTATAATCTTATCCAGTCATTGTCAGTTAAGCATTATATGGGTCATTCAAATCCTGCCTCTTAAACCTCATTCCTTCCCTGCATATATTCCCACAATTCCCATTTCTTTCTATGTAGTTTGCCCCATCCCCTTTCTAAAGATCCCAATTCCAGTTGTTTTATCTTTGTTACTATATTCACTACTTCTAGTAAAGTTGTTCTAGACTTTGATTTCCCTTTTCTAGTAATTGTTTTTTTGGCAGGCGCCATAATTAAGACTCGGCAAGGCTTTACTATGTCTAGGGAATTCCAATTCTGTATCATAGCTCAAAAAATCATCTCCCCGGTCAATCCAATCCACTCACCCAGCATCTCCAACAGAGCAGTTCACAGGGAATCGCGAAGGTCTGCTAACTCATTACACTCCCAAAATATATGTTCCCAGCCACCTCTTTCTTACCCATCACACCTCCATTTGCTATCCACCTGAGGAAAATTATTTGGAGTCTACTTGGGGTGTAAAACTACCTATGTAAACATTTCCAGACAAAGATCCTAAATCTTCTAGATTTTGTTGCATGTTTGGGAGATATACATATACCCCCCCTTTGTCTCTTTGTAAATTGCTTATCCAGTCTCTCTTCCCAATGCTTTCTAAGCTCCTCTGATTGATTATTATAATTATCATGCAATATTTTATATGCTCTACTAATTATTCCTTTTTTAACAGCAGCTTCTGTTCTTGATTTTGCTAAAAACTCTACAAGTGCTGGTCCTTTATTTAGGACCCCAGTATTTCTTTCTCTTTGTCTATACTCTGATATCAGTCCTTGATAGGGAAGGCAACCTCTATCCTGCAGTCCAAATAAATTCTTGGTCTCATCCCATTCTATTACCTTTTCCTTTCTAGTCATTTGCTCCCAATACTTTGGTTCCTTTGCCAGGTTTCTCCAATAAATTCCAGCCCCTACTTGCCTATTGTCTGTATCCCTAACCACAGTCATCCCCATAGGCAGAATCTCTTTTCTCCAGTCTCGTGCTGGTTTAGTTCTTAGAATACTCCCTGCTGCTTTATGAATGTAATACTCTGTATGATTTTTGTTCTTCTTGAAAGTCTGCATCCAAAATCCCAATCTGTCCTTGTTTCTTGAGTTCCCCCTAGCATCATCGTCATTCCTTTCCACTTTGAATTATATTTTTCTGCTTGTGCTATGTGTAATAGACTTAAATGTGTTGCTATAAAACACCCCCTCAAATTAGGTAATCCTAGTCCTCCTTGTTCCATTGGAAGAATCAGTTTATCCCACTTGACTGTTGTCTTCCCTTCCCAGATAAAATCCTTCAAATCTTTTTTTAATTGGTATCCACATCTTTTCCTCTGGTTGATAAAAATATGCCTGACCTGTGTATAGGACTAAAGCGACAAAAACATTTTAATTGCTTCTATCTTAGTATCCATATCCATATAACAAAGCTTCCAGTTTCTCAATTTTTGTATTATCTTCTGTTTAGTCTCTTCCCACATATCCTTAGCTGCCACAACAGAGTCATTTCTAATCCATAATCCTAAATACTTCATTTTATCATGCCCCCATAATATTTATGGATATTGTTGGACCAATTTGTGTATGGGTACATAATTTACCGCTCTTGTGCCTTTGATGTTCTTCATCTCATTGCTGCAGTCCTTACTTATGGGTAGTCCGCTGTCCTCGGTCGGCCCGAATACCAAAGTATTAGGCTGACGTCGGTCATGGGCGCACAGCCCTGACATCAGAGCGTCAGGGTATAAAAGCGCATGACCGACGTCATATCCTCAGTCTTTTTTGCCGCATGGTCCGATGCAGAAGCAGCGTTGCAAGTGCCGTTCGGCTTTCTGAAATTTTTCGTTTTCGGAGTTTCAGACATACCAAATTGGGCTAAGTACCCCGTTGGGGAACATTTTTGTTTTTTCTTGCCTCAGTTATTTACCGGATGTCAGAAAAAGTGAATAATTGTATTTCTTGTGGGAAGCAGATACCGCATAGGGATTACCACTCGCTTTGTATTCCTTGTTTGGGACCGGAGCACGACGTAGTTGGGTGTCGGTTTTGTGCTAGGTTTAATAAGCGCACTATTAAGAGAAGGCTAGATTGCGCTAGGTTAGTCTTTGGCAAGCGGTGTAATTATAATATGCCGTCGGATCCTCCGACGCCGCTTCAAGAAGCGTAAAGACAAATCTGTAAAGCCTAGGCAGGATGATTCGTCCATTTCGGACGCCGGTCCTTTAGAGACTGCAATGGAACAGGTGGATCCGGCTGAAGTTTCTGTTGAGTCTCAGGGGGAAACCTTGATTTTACAGGATGTGGCCTCACAGGAGTCAGGTCAGGCTGAAGGGGCCTCTCAGGTTACTATTCTCCCTTCTTTGCCTAAGGGGGTTAGGCCTTCTGCTAATGTTTCTAGGGCTCCTTCTAAGGGCAGGTCTGTTTTGCCTTCTTCTGGGGTTAGTTCTGGTTCTTCAGGGTCTGTACCTAAGAAGCATATGCTTAAAATGGCAGAAGATTTGATTACTTTAATTAGAGGTTCCATGCCCCCTCCTGATAAGAGGCCCAGGGTAGAGCCAGAGTTGGAAAGTTTGGAGCAGGCCTCAGATGATTCCGAGTCTTCTGCTGAAGACATTCAAGATTTTCCTCCTTATTCGGATTCCGATGCAGAGGGTTCCACTCCTTCTGCTTCCCCTCCAGAGGATTTTTCATTTTCAGAAACCTTACACTCTATGAGGGAACATTTTAAGTGGGAAGGACAGGATTACTCAGATTCCAGAAAGAGGCTTAGAGAGTTCTTGTTTTTACCACAGCATAGACCCTTGGCTATACCTCCTGTTTTGGATGTTGTTCAGGATGTTTTTCGAGGCCTCATTTAATCCAGATTCTATGCCTCCTGCACCAGTTAAACCGGACAGGTATTATAGGGTACCTGAGGCTCATAAATATCTATATAAGAGTCCTAGGGTGGACCCAGAAACTATTAGTCAGGGGCCTAAGGGTGTTAGGGCTTCTGTTGTAAAGAATCCGGTTCCTCTAGATAAGGAAGCTAGAGCTTTGGACAGATGGGGTAAGAAGGTGTACACCTCTTCTACTTTAGCAATGAGGGCTTTAAATTGCCAGTTTCATATGTTGAAATATCAGAATTTCCTCCTTTCTCAGCTAAAATCTAAAGTGGATGCTTTGGCAGAGGGCATAGAGTGTAAAGAATTGCAAGATTTGGTGCATGTTTCTGAACAGGTGGGGAAACATTCTTTGCAGTGTGGCTTTGATGCTTTGCAGGCTTCTTCTAGCGTGGCTGCCTCTGGTTCAGTTCTTCGTAGGCATGCCTGGCTTAAGGATCAGAATTTATCTGAGCATGTTAAGTCTAGAATTCTGGATGCCCCTTTACAGTCTGAAGTTTTGTTTGGTCCCCCTGTGGAGTCTGTTTTGAAGAAAATGGAGGACAAGGCTAAGTCTATGCAGACTGTTAAAGATTTTTTGCAGGTTCAACCTCCTAAGTTTAGTAGAAATTGGCCTGCTAAGGGGTGGACGTACCCTTCTTCTGATTCTCAGTCTAGGGGTAGATCTAGGCATGGTAGGGGCAGAGCTCAGAGTACCTTTAGGCCTAGAACATGGAGTTCGCCTGCTCAATCTGCTGGTGAGGGTAGGGGCCAGTCCTTTCGTAAACAGGCCCAATGACCTGCATTTTCAGCTGCCAGATTCTTCTTGCCTGGCAGCTCCTTTGGGAGGAAAACTAGCTCTCTTCAAGCAAAACTGGTTTTAATCACCCAAGACAAATGGGTGTTGGACATTATAAACAAAGGTTACAAGTTTTATTTCCATACATTGCCTCCTTTCAAAGGTATGCCAGACATTCCTCCTCAGCAAAGGATGGAGGCTCACAAACAGATTTCATTACTTCTTCACATGGGAGCTATACAGCCAGTACCTCCTTCAGAAGTGGGTCTAGGGTTTTATTCCCGCCTGTTTCTAGTACCAAAGAAAGGGAACACGTGGAGACCGATTTTGGATTTATCTCTCCTCAACACTTATTTGGACATTCCAAAGTTCAAAATGTTGACATTACAACAGCTTTTACCTCTGCTGGGAAAAGATCACTGGATGGTAACTCTGGATCTAAAAGAGGCTTATCTTCATGTTCCTATCAGGCCCAGTTGCAGGAAGTACCTGTGTTTTCGAGCTGGAAATTTACATTATCGGTTCTCTGCATTGCCCTTTGGCTTATCTACTGCGCCCAGAGTGTTCACAAAGGTTCTGGCTCCAGTGATAGCCTTTTTCAGGATGGAAGGAATACAAATTTATCCTTATTTGGACGATTGCCTGATTATTGCACAAGACAAGGACGAGCTTCTTCAGCATCTACAGTATGTGATGGTAGTGTTAAGATGCCTAGGGTATTCTGTGAACGAAACAAAGTCCAGTCTAGTACCCTCTCGGGACATGTGCTTTCTGGGTGTGAGACTGAATACAGCTTCCCAGATGGCCTTTTTGACCCCGGACAAACAGAAAAGTCTTTCACTTTATTTCCATCAAATGTCTCTACAGTCCAGGCTGACTGCAAGGACAGTCCTTCAAGCCTTGGGGTTCATGGCATCTTGTATTCTGGTGCTTCCCAATGCCAAATTGCATATGAGGAAGCTTCAATGGTATCTCAAAATCTATGGACACAACACTGCCAAGATCTAGACACTGTCATTCAGATAATACCTTGCATTCAGAAGGAATTTTGTGGTGGGCTCAGGAATGTCACCTAAACAAGGGACTCTCTGTGACCCGACCAGAGGCGAGTCAGATTCTAACGACGGATGCCTCGGACAAGGCTTGGGGAGCACACCTCAATGGAAAATGGGTGCAAGACACGTGGCCTGCCAGACTTCAACATTTGCATATCAACTTGAAGGAGATGTTAGCAGTACAATTTGCATTGATGGCTTTCAAGGATTTACTTCACCCAGGGCAGGTGTTGATTCTAACAGACAACACAACTGTCATGTGGTACATCAACAAGCAAGGGGAACTCATTCGCCCTCTTTGCAGACAAGCGATGATTTTGTGGGAGACAGCTCTCAGTTACAACCTCAATCTTCAGGCAAGATTTCTACCAGGAGCACAGAACTCCTTAGCAGATGTATTGAACAGACAAATAGTGGATCCTCACGAGTGGAAATTGGATCCTCAGGTATTTCAAAAGTTGACAGTGTCATGGGGAACTCCAGACATAGATCTGTTCGCTTCTCCACTAAATTACCAGTTGCCAAAGTTTTGCACAAAAGGTTTCATCCCACAGCTTGGAAGGTGGACGCTCTGTCATTCAGTTGGAACAATCTTCATGTATATGCCTTTCCACCTCTACCTCTTCTGCCCAAGGTTCTCTTGAAGGCCAGACAAGACAAGCCATCCATGATCCTGATAGCACCGGATTGGCCTCGACAACACTGGTACCCACTACTGAGGAGTTTGGTCCGAGAGCCTCCATGGCCTCTGCCTTTGATTCCACACCTTTTGTCTCAGGAGGGCAATCACTTTCTCAATGTCAGAATTCAGTCTCTGCATCTAACAGCCTGGCATATTCTGTTTTAGACTCTGGAGGTTCTCAGCTTCCACAACAAGTTTTGAATGTTATTTTGGAGGCCAGGAGGCCTAGTACAAGGAAAGTTTATGCTGATAAATGGAGGAGATTTTTTATTTGGAGCAAAGGGAAGGACTTTGATGTTTCCAAGCCTAATTTGAGTGCTTCTTTACAATATCTTACTGAGTTATTGGACAAAGGTTTGTCCTTCTCCTCCATAAAGGTTCATGCTGCAGCCATTTCGGCTAATTATGACTGTGACCCTCCTTTATTCTCTCATCCTTTGTTTAAGCAGTTTCTCAGAGGGGCAAAGAACATAAGACCCCCAGGTAGAGCTCCTTCTCCTGCTTGGGATCTCAATTTTGTGTTGGAAAAGCTTACTCTACAACCTTTTGAGCCTGCAGCTACTGCCGAGTTAAAGTATTTGTCATGGAAAACTGCTTTTTTGTTGGCCATTACTTCTGCAAGAAGGGTTTCTGAATTACAGGCCCTTATGGCAGTGGAGCCTTTCTTGATTTTTCATAAGGATAGGGTATCTTTGCGTACTAATCCTTCCTTTATGCCTAAAGTGGTTTCTAGTGTGGCCTTGAACCAAACTATTCATTTGCCTACTTTTTATGCAAATCCTCAAAATAAAGGGGAGAAGATTTTGCATACTTTGGATATTCACAGGCAGTTGCGTTATTATTTGAACAGAACCAGGGAGTTCAGACAGTCTCAGCAGTTGTTTGTTTCTTTTGCTTTGGGTTCACAGGGTAGACCTGTTTCAAAACAAACTATTTCTAAATGGATTGGGTTTTGTATTTCTTTTGTTATTCCCATCATGGTAAGGAGATTCCGGCTGGAATCAGACCTCATTCCACTAGAGCTACTGCAACTTCTACTGCCTTTCTAAGGGGGGTAGCCACAAAGGATATTTTGGAAGCAGCCACTTGGAGTTCAGTACATACTTTTTCTAAACATTACCACCTTCCTCTTTATTCTAAGTCTAGGGCTGGATTTGCCACTGCAATATTACAGGGCATTTTAGCAGCCCCTAATGCTTTATGATTTTGCCAACCTCCCTTTCCCGTTGCTTTGGGATTCTACCCATAAGTAAGGACTGCAGCAATGTGAGATGAAGAACATAGTACAGTTTTGTACCTACCATAAATGTAGATGTTCAAGATCCACATTGCTGCAGTCCAATTTCCCTCCTTCCCCTCTGTAGCTTAGCTTCCTTATTTGGATTGCCTGATCGCTGTAGTTGGGCATATCTTTGGGAAGGTACTCTCTTTTTTGGCTGTGGCCTTTCTTTTAGGGCCTTCTGACATCTGGGGCAAGAAAAGACTGAGGATATGACGTCGGTCATGCGCTTTTATACCCTGACGCTCTGATGTCAGGGCTGTGCGCCCATGACCGACGTCAGCCTAATACTTTGGTATTCGGGCCGACCGAGGACAGCGGACTACCCATAAGTAAGGACTGCAGCAATGTGGATCTTCGAACATCTACATTTATGGTAGGTATAAAACTGTACTTTTTAACTTCATTAATTTTATATCCTGAGAAGATCTGAAACAGTCTTAAAATGCTTCTCAACACTATGTCCTTTTCTGGTTTTGTCATGTATAAAATATCCTCTGCAATTAGAGCCAGCTTTTCCTGACTACCATACCAATTATATACTTGAATTTCTGAATCCTTTATTTTCTTTGCCAGTGGTTCTAAATACAATGCAAACAACAAAGGGGAAAGCGGACAACCCTGCCTGGTTCCTCTACTCAAGCAAAAGTTAGGACTCCACCCAGTTTAATTTTCATCTCGGATCCCTCATGTATACTCCTAATTGACCTCATAATTGTATCAGGGAAAACAAATGCTTCTATTGCCCTGCTCATGAAGTCCCAGTCTACTCTGTCAAATGCTTTCTCTGCATCAAGACCCAATAATAACAGTGGTATTTTCTTACATTCTGCTTCCCTGTGGATTAACATTGTTCTCTTAATATATTAAATATTTGCCTGCCCTCCACAAAACAACACACTGATCCATATCTATCAATTTTGGTATCACTTTTGCCATTCTTTTAGCCATTATAGACATCAATACTTTATAATAGTGGTTTAGTATTGAAATGGGCCTGTAGGAAGCAGAATCCGATGGATCTTTACCCTTCTTAGGTATTACCATTACCACCCCCTTCTTCCAGGATGCTGGTACTTCTCCTCCTCTTAAAATACTGTTAAACAAAACCTTCCAGATCTTTATTAGTTTTTCCCTCCTAGCTTTCAAACCTCCACAGGAATGCCATCTATTCCTGTGGATTTTCCTGTAAATTGGTTATACATAGCCATTTTTATCTCATCTCTTCCTAACCTATTAGTAATTGAACCTCATCTCCCTTTAACCTTGGCATGTTTAATTCTTCCATAAACATTTCCATTTGTACCTTTTCTCGATTTCCATATTTCTCTGCTTTATACAAACTTTCATAAAATTTTCTAAATATTTCTAATACTTCTACAGGATCTCTTATCTTCCATGTTATAGGCTCCCTATGCTTGTTGACAGCCCTTTCCACTTTCTGTTTACTTGTCACTTTAATTTTATTCCACTCCCTAGCTATATTTTCAGAAGAAATTTCTAATTTCTCTAGTAGCACCCGAATTAAGTCCAAAACCAATTCCTTAAATTCCTCTTTTTAGCCGATAGGTGAGAAAGAGCCAGTGTCTCATTTTTATTTCATCACCTTGCATTATTGCTTTAGTTATTATTGGTGCATGATCTGAAATAGTTATTGAGTGCATTTCAAGACCTTCAGTTAAATGCACATGTTCCTGGAAGATATAAATTCTATCTAGCCTAGCCCAGTTTTTGTATCTTGGAGAATAATATGAAAATTCACTCCGAACTCCCAGTACTGAATTCACATCTTCCATGCCAAATGTTTTCATAAAATTCTTCAAAAATCTACCCTCCTTTGTTATATTTTCCATTCTAGGCCCCCCAGACACATTTTCACTGTTGCAAACAAAATTCCAATCTCCACCTGTAAGTAATATTCTTTGCTGAAAGCTGATTATTTCTCCCAGAATTTTCTTAAGCTCTATTATAGCAGTTTTAGGTGGAATGTAAATGCATGCCAGTGTAATCCTCCTCCCTTGCCAGTAGCCCCTTAGTACTATATATCTTCCATTATTATCTTTTTTCCCTCTCTATCACTTTTGGAGCTCCTCTTGCAGTTAATATAAGTACACATCTTTTCCTTTGCCACAGATATTCTGCTGAATAACCACCCTGAAAGCCTTTCTTTATCAAATTCACATATTCAGTTCTATCCCCTGTGTGCCTGCTGTAGCATAACTATTTGCACTCTACATTTTTTAATATAGTTCACTACTGTTTCTTTTTTATATTTAACTGTTGCATGCATACATAGATACATTTATGCACGTTTCAAGCATGGGCATTAATGCCCTTGTAGCTTGCCAATATACCAAAACACTTGTTCCCATAATAAATGTCCAGGCTGTTCTTAAAAATATTTAAACTAGTACTTGCTTTAATGTAATTTGGTAATCTGTTCCAAGCATCAGCTACTCTGTCAGAGAACCAATTAGTACACTTCTCATTCCTACAGAATCTTCTACATAGGTTATCTGATGATTCTCTAGTACTTTTGGATAACCCCAAACATTCCCAGAGGTAGTTGTCCCTGAATGCCCTATATACCTGAATAAGATCTCCTCTTAAATATATGTAAGAGACACTGTACAAGTTCAGATATTTTAGTCTTTCATAATAACTTAGATTTTCACATCCATTGATTCCCTTGGTATATTTACGATGTACTCCTTCCAGTTTATTCATGCTTTTTTTTCTATAAGGTTTCCATATTGTTATTCCATACTCAAGTTTGGGTCTAATGTAACTAACAAACAATGACTTCATTATGTTTGATTTCCTAGACTTTATAAATCTTTTTATACAACCTATAGTTCTATAACTATCAGCCAATTGGTTGATATGATTAGAAATCTCATAGCTGAATCTACCTATATACCCAGGTCCTTAAATGAGTTTACAGTTTCAATCACTGTGTGCTGTATTAAATATTCACCTTTCAGTTTATGTCTCCCAAATCTCATATGCATAGTTTTTGATGTGTTTATCTGCATGTCCTCCCCGCAGTCGAGTGGGCGTTCGAAAGACATGTGTTGAATGGGCGTGCCTTCGTTGAAGGTTGGGCATCGGGCTGGCAACTCGACACCATAAAAACCAACTGCCAATCATTAGCGGACCGGAGTTCCGCTGTGGCGACCCCTAACCCGGAAAAGCCAAAAGACAAACCATGACAACATCAACATATTATTCTCCTGTGCCCAAGTGGTCAATTTAGTCAAATTATTTTGCAGACATGCCTTATCTGTAACACTTGTAATCAGTTTACCCAATTTCAGGTTGTCAGCATATAGACTGTAAGACACCTCAGATGAAAAAGTAAGGTATGAAAGATGCAATCTAAACAAGTAAGGGCCTAGGACAAAGCCCTGCGGGACACCTTGACTATAACCAAGGATTTCTCCTGTCCAGTTGGTGTGTGATACTTGCCATGTCCTATTTGTAAGACATGCAGCTATCCATCTTATCAACAGTCCATCAATACCTAGTTGTACTAATTTATTGATCAGTGTTTGTGCATGACCCTGTCAAATGCTGAAGTTAAGTCTATATAAATCACATCACAGCACAATTTTTCATTTATAGCTGTTATTATATTGTTATAGAACATCATGTAATAGATGGTAATAGATCTATTTTCAACATATGCATGCTGATATATGGTTTCAAGTCCCAACCTATCCAGTTCTGACAGTAACTTATCCAATATTACCTTCTCCATTATTTTTCCACAACATGAAAGTAAACTTAAGGGTCTATATGATTAAGGGTCTATATGATTCTGGGTTTGTCTTACTCCCCTTTCCCTTAGAAACAGGTTTAATAAGTGCATGTCTTCAATCTTGAGGAATATCCCCATATTTATATGACCTAGTGAATAATAGATATAATGGTAGTGTAAGTTCTTGCTGAAGTGTTCTCAGGTCATTGTTACTTATTCCGTCTCCTCCCTGCACTTTGTTTGGATCCAGTTTACACAGTTCTTTTTCAATATAATCCAATTTGATTCCGGTATCTGAGGTTACCTGTATGTCACTAGGACAACTTACCACCCCTTTTGTGGAGCCAAACTGTTTTGCATAAGATTTTGTAAATATATCTATAATCTGTTGTGTCTGAGAATAAATTTTAGAATCTGCACACAGTTTATCAATTTGTGTATCTTTACTTCCACATCTTATGTATCTATAAAAAAGGTTTCCTATTATGCTCAATATCTTTATATAAATTTTCTTCAAAATTTCCTTGAACTTGTCTAACACCATGCTTAACCTGTTTGTCCAGCTTGTTTATTTCAGTTTTCAAGGTTGTAGTTCGACCTGTCTTATATTTCTTATATTTTTTTGTCTCTCACCTTAATCAGGTATCTTGTTCTTATGGAAATATTACCCCCCTGATGTTCAACAGTTTTTGACTTTTTGCACTCAATTTCTCTCTCAAAACTTTCCACATTCCATCTGCACTTTTTCCACTGAGCACCTCACTCCAGTTAGTTTTATATAGTGACTGTTTTGCTTCCCTATAATCTGTAATTAACATTCTGTGCATTGGCTTAGATTTCAGTTTGTCGGAGTTATCGAGCAACAAATTAACCTTAATAACCCCATGATCACTGCACATCATTGGTGGTAAAACTTGACTTGAAGTTGCAGTAATTTCTTTGGGAACACAAACAATATCTAGTACATTCCGTCCCCTGGTAGGTTTTTTTACAATCTGAAGCATTTGTTGTTCCTGAATATACTCTGAATAATTTCTTTACTAACATTGTTGAATCAATATTATTCCAGTCTGTTTCTGGTAAATTTAAGTCCCCAGCTAATATTATTCTTCCCTCCTATGTTTCATGTAAGAAATGTATGAATTCCTCTAGGTCATCTGCACTTGATTTTAGTGGTCTATACACTCCAGTAATTGTTATATGTTCCATGGTTGTCTTTATTGTCACAGTTACAGTCTATAGAATTGGTGTTATCATTGAACATGTAGTAATCACAGGTCTCATAGCTATATATAATCCCTATCATAACACCTCCATCTGATTTTTTGTTAGAATGTCTGTTACAGTAAAACATTTATATTTATACCCTGTCAGAATTGGTTTCCAGTCATTGTTCTTTAACCATGTTTCATAAACAATAACATCAATCTTGTGGGAACATAGCAAATGTTCTAATAAAAAAACTTTTTATTATTAATGCTCCTAGCATTAACAGCCATCAGAGATGCATCAAATGCTGCTATCTGTGAACTGTTACATTTTTGACCTGACAAAAATCCTGGCCAGTATTTGTCAAATATTGCAAAATATCTGCTGCAAAAATTCTCTTCCCTGATCTAGACAAATGCGCACCATCCTGTCTGAACATGTGTGCCCAAAAGAAGGCTTGGATGCTCTGCATATTTCCATTTTTTAAAACAGGACATTTTTTCCATGTAGGTTTTTATCCAAAAAAAATTTCATTCACAGTGACCTGACTATCCTTTCTATAGGTAATTTTTGAAAAATATGTCCTAACACCAGTACAAGCTATACTATCTAGGACGGCTGTCAGTTCCAGACTAACAGTCAGAGAATCTTTGTTGGTGACATCATTTGTACCAACATGAATAAAAACAGATCCATACTTCCTTATATTAAGGCATTCCAAGACTTGTTTTACATCTTCTATTTTTGCTCCTGGCAAGCATAACACTACTCAGTGCTCATTATCATCTCTGCAAATATAAGTATCAGTTCCTCTAATAACTGAATTTCCAATTACAAGACTATCTTTGCTGACCATCTCTGAAGAATCTTCAGCTTCTAATACAGTCATTTCTGCTCTATCAATTGTTACAAAGGATAGATCTTCATCACTATTAGTCTTATTAATTCCACTGTTTTCATTGTGTATTAAATTCTCATCCAGCTGACATTGTAAATCCACAGCTTGAGCCATGTAGTCAACATCTGTCTTTCTCTTCTTTTTTCTTACAGTAATGTTCTTCAATCCTTCCACATTCAGATTTGATTTCTTCCTTTTCACCTCCCCCTTGCCTCTTTTTTCTACCTTTTCCATTGGAAAGGTGATGCCTTTTTCTGTAAACTGAGGGTGCTCTGATAGACAGATATATTCATTCCCTGTCACCAGTGTGTTACATAACAAAGCAGAATCCTTTTTGCTATGTATTCTCTTTCCTTTACAGTCATTAGTTTCTTTTTCTTTCTTGTTATTTGTTGAGAACTTCTTCCTTTCTTTTTTTGTTTTCTTCTAACAAACTGGATCCTCAGATTGCTGAGTACTTGCATCCACAATTCCATAGTTCTCAGGGGCATCATCATGTTTCATAGGGGTTGAATGTTCTTTGCAGAAAATAGATGCATCATTTCCTAAATCTGTTCTATTTGTTCTATGCCAAACATTATTTAGCTCATCAGTTCAATCATTTATATATGATACAACAGTTCTCCAAGCCATGCCAATTGCACATGTGCAATCATCATCATTAAATCAAGATTTGCTTCTAACAATGGTAAGCAAATCATCCAACTTTTGACACGAGGAACAAAGATCACCAGTGTTATTAGTTGTTACCTTTAAATATGCATGGCATTTATTACACTGTACAAGATACTTGTGCATTAGCAAATTGTTAATTGCATACTCATTTAAGGGATCTAGATTCAGCTTTAAATGAATAAAATATTGCAAAGGAAAAAAATTACACAAAATCAGCAAATAATTCAAAGGGACTTAAATCAACTTCCCTAGAATTATACTAGCAGTATCCAACTAAATAATAAAATACAATAAAGTTGTTCTGACCATACAAGTTCTACCAGCCAGCCAGAAATTGTAATTTCTTTACTCTCTGTAGCTCGCAGTCGCACCTCCTTTTAACAGTAAAAATAAATAAAACTTCTCCTACCAGTCAACTCCACAACAAATCACAAACCAAGACAGGATTGTTTAGATATGCTCAGAATTTTCGTCTCTTCAGTCTGTGTAAGTTTATAGCTGTCTAGGCCCATTGAGGTGGCTAGAGCTTGCCTGTCTAAAACCTATCCCTTTCCCACAACCAGCAGTGAAACTAAAGGTAAAACAGCAAAATATGAATCAAAGTAAAGCTTGTTAAGAAGCAGTCTCTTCCTACAAACACTTAAAAATAGTGATAAATGCAGTATAAATTCAAATAAAACTGCTCACAACAAATCACAAACCAAGACAGGATTGTTTAGATATGTTAAAACCATTTAGATTGAAAGACATTACAGAAAGCATAATTTTCTTACATAGTCATTATTGCCACCTTTTATGTATAACTGCTTTTTTGTTAAATGCCTAGTTCCAACTTTTATGCTACATGCATATACTGTTAGGCAGGTTGGTCTTTTATACAGTTGTTTCTTGTTATATCCATTTGAGCCTATGCCACACCTTACATAAAGTTTTGGTTTTTGAAAGCCCTCAAACAGAACAACCCTCCTAAAACCTACTATCTTAATAATAACACACAAAACTATGTACATCTTCAAATATTGAAGTTTTTGCTTCCTAATAAGAACAAAAGTTCTAAGTTGATAGCCACACAGACAGGCTAGAGTTAACCAAAAAGAAAGGTTAATCATGCTAAGATTTGTTAGTAAGTGCTGTTTTATTTTGTCTGTCTTTATAGCTCTCCCAGCTGAGAAAACAATGGAATGCTTCCAGTAAACACTTTCTACAAGCCATTTCTCTTCTGAAATTGTCTTCTAGTGACATGCAAACTGGACACAGAACTGCCAAGGGTACCTTGTGTACCAGAAAAAAGCCTTATAATATTCAATATTCTTTTTCATTTACATGCTTTGTAGTAAACCTTTTAATGGATAACGCCTAGGGTCTTAAACCATCACTTCCCTATGCAAGCATGGAAAAAGCACACCGAATTTTCTTTTGTCATACCCTCTTAACCAGACCTTTCCTCTCTCTCCACCCTTTTTTTACAACATTTCTTAAAACTGAATAAAGAACAATAGAGAAGGGAGAAAAAGAAAAAAAAAGCACCTGTTTATATTAGTATCCACATTGCACTTCAAAAAAAACTGAGAAAACTTTACTGCAAGTCTAATTGGTTTTGTCTTGCCTTTAAAGCCCTCCCAGCTGGGAACCCCCTTGAGTGCTTTCAGAGAACATTGTCCTAGCCAACTTCTCTCTTTTATTTCTTTTTCTTTTCCCTCAGCCAAACCCCTTTCACCAGACTGTCTCCAGCTTCTCTTTATCAGATTGTCTTCATGGAAACATAAAGGTCAGCTGCAGAATTGTTACTAAGTATACATGCATTTGCCAGAAAAAAAAGCCTCATAACATTCAATATTTTTTTTATTTACTTGCTCTCTCTTAAAACTAATCAATCTAAAGTCCTTAATGCAGTCATTTCCCCATGCAAGAATAAGAAAAAGCACACTAATTTTAACTTTATGCCGTTTTTACCAGGATTTCTTTGTTGCTGTTGTTACATTGCATTGCCTATATTTCTCAAAACTGTACAAAAAGAAAGAGAAAAGAGGGGAGAACAAGGAAAAACAGCACCTGTTTACAATCCCCATTACACTTAAAAATAGTGTGCAAAAAAAAAAAAAAACATACGCGACAAATACAGTACTATTAAGAAAAGAAAATGTTTTCTTTACTTAGTTAGCTTTCTCCCCTCTCTTCCCCTCCCCAAAGCATTTTTCTGAACATTAATGACATGAAGTAGGGCATATACTTCAAAGTCCCCCACAAATCCAAGAAATTTTGAAAAAGTGTAATATTTCCAGATTTTTTTGTTCTGTCATATCTCACAAATATAATTACTGCATTGTAAACCCACACTGAGTTACTGGGTTTATTACTGTTCTTATCCATCCCCCATATCCTGTCTCTGATTCATTTCCAGCATACTCACGATTCTTGTAGTCAACTCTCATGCTCCCTTCCTTCTCTCCAACATTTTCCATTGAAATACTGGAAAAAGTTTCACAGGTACAGTCTCTCTGTGGTCTTTCTTACCTGAAGAACAAGAAGCAAAATCTCCTGTTTCACGGATCACTTTTTTTGGCCAAACTTTTGTATTTCCTCCTTAGCATTTACTTCATCAAAAAATTATTTTGTCCCTCCAGGGAAGAATTCTTTAAAGACAGCTGGTGCAGTAGTCTGAATCTCACACATGAGTCTCAACATTCCCTGAATAGTGGAATGAATTTACTCCTCTTCTGCCTGGTGTACAGTGAGAAATCATATTCCACAAACACTCTGCTGTCTCCCACTTTTAGTATTTTGTCGTCCTGCCACAGTTTTGCCAGAATCAACTCCTTCTGCTGGTAGAATTGCATCTTTGTTATTAATGGCCTAGGTTGCTTTCTTATAGTTAGGTTTAGAGCATACACATGACGTGTTCTTTAAATTAACTCCAGCTGTGGAATACCAGTCCAGTTTTTATTTGTGCTTTCATAAAATCAATGCATCCTGTTCCTTCCACCTTCTCTGGTATAGCTGAAAATCTCAGGTTTTTCCCTTCATGTTCTGTCCTTTAATTCTATTATTTTTTTTTTAAATATCTCTTCCTGAGTAGTCTCATATTCAGCTAGCCTTTTCTTCATTTTGACCTCTGATTTTTGCACCTTTATTATCTCATCTGAATATCTGTTTAAAGCTTCTTCCATTTTTTCCAGCCTTTTGTTTTTTGTGTTGGTATACTCCATCAGTGTTTTGTTTAGTTTAACTAGGTCTGTATACAGTTGTCTTGTATCTTCTTGTAGGTTATTGGAAGTCATGTCTGAAGGTTGCATTGCTTTTGGCTGAACAACTGCAGAACTTTCCCAAGTCAGTGTTTCTTCCGCATTTTTTGTAGCTGATGTTTTTCCAGGTCTTCTTTATTCCTGGCATCCAGGCAGTGCAGTTACTAGCCAGTTACTGAAATTTACTCATAAACACAAGTCTACTGGCCTTCTCTGCTAAGTTTCTGTTTTCACACTGGGAGAGCTAGAAACAAGGTGTTACTCAGTGTGCAGCCATCTTGGAAGTACTCCTGCATAGGTTTCTTGACAGTTTTTCTGGGCCTTCCTCCTCCCAAGTTTCCTCTTGAACTTTTGTACTCACCCATTAGTAAAGAGTACTGCAACAGTGATACAGAAGGACATAGTGCAGTTGTGCAAAATCTTACCATAATAGCGGATGTCATTCTGTTTACTGTTGCAGTATTCACTCCCTCCCTCCTCCATCTTATGTTCTACTGTTTTTTTTTTCCTTTTTCTTCTCCTGCATGCGCATGTTCCACCTACTTACTAGGACTATTGATCTTCATGGGGCTATTTAGTTCTGAGGTATGTTCAGTCATAAGTCACCTTTAAGCCCTACACTTTGAGCTGGGAGCATACACTCGACTAATGACATCTATAAAATCCTAAGGCTTTCATATAGTGGCCAGGCATTGGGCTACCCATGGCAGGGAATCCCTTTAGTAAAGAATACTGCAACAGTGAAGAGAAGGATAGCTACTGTTATGGTAAGATTCTATACAACTGTACTTTCCTGAGATGCTGACTGGACACACACAAAATGCATGCCTTCCTTCCCCCTGTCAGTCTGTTCACTCATTTCAAAGCCCTCTCTTCTGCAACCCATTGCACTGTGAGGAAGATTTAGTGAACTTGGGATTCACGGCAGCCACCATTCCTATGTTCCCTTGGCTAAGCTTATCATGAAGAAAATCCAGTGGTATCTGAAATTTGTGTGGTGCCAGCACTGCCACCCCGTGGACACTCTTATTATCCTCTTCCATTGTGTGAAGAAAGAGCTAACCTGGTGGAAGGGACAGGTCATTGTCAACTCAATATTACCTTTCTCATCTCCTTTTCCTTTTCAACAGATTCACACAGACACCTTGAACAAGTCATGGGGGGGGGGGCATGGACATGATCACACTGAGTGCTGGGAAATGGCAAATTTACCTCCTGAGAGAACATATCAGTCTAAAGGAAATGATGGCTCTTCTGCAAGCTTTTCAGATTTTTGCCCACTTTGGAAACTAGGACCTCTGCAACTGTTCACATACAGCACCACAGTCATGTGGTACATACGCAGGGAAGAAGCAGTAGGTCTTACCAGCTATGTAGGATGGCACAGGAGGGATTGAATTTGGCAATACAGATGAACATCTCATTCATAGCTGCATGCATCCCTTTTCAGGACAAGTTGCTCCCTGGAAGGCCCCTACAAGTAGACTGTGAAAAGGGAGGTCTTCCATAGCATCACACTTCAATAGAGCTTTGCCAGGCAGCAATCAGCTCCCCCTATTCTAAACCAGGGACCCCTTCCCCACAATCTGTAGGAAAGATACTTTCTGTTTACAGTGCACAAGGAGATTCCTCTTTGCTTTTTGTCCACTGTCTCTTCCAAAAATAACACTCAAGGCACAAAAAGAAATAACCAAACTCTTAACGGCGCCATTTTGGCCAAACTAACATTGGTTCCCCCTGCTATTTAACCCGTTAAAGGGAAATTACAGGAGAGTTCTTGTACAGCCATAACTTATAACTCAACAAAAAGGCATGCAGCTCCACCCAAGTCTTCTATCTCTTAGCCTGACCAAATGGATGAGAGGATTTTAATTCCTCAAAAAAACTCTTCTGTGAAGAAATTGCTCAAGTCCTACTACAGACCACAAGGCCCACTACTAGAAAAACTTACACAGCTAAATGGAAAAGGTTTTCCTATTGATGTTCAGATATATGTAGAACCCACTCTTATCACAAGTTCCTGCTGTGCTGGAATAGCTGTGTGAACTATTTTGATCTGGTTTGGCCTATTCTTCTATAAAAGCAAACCAGTCAGCTATCAATGGCTGTCTGCCTCCCTCTCTGCCACTTAGCCCTCCATCTATAGCTAGGGCAGAGGTAAGGCTTTTCCTCATGAGAGTCCTGCATCTTAACCTGCCAAGGAAACTCATCTGCCCCCTTGAGACCTTAATTTTGTACTAGAAAAGCTTACAATGGATTCTTCTTGAACCAGCATCTTCTGCTTCTCTAAAATTCTGTACTTGGAAAACTATCTTTCTCTTGGCTCTTACCTCTGCTATGAGAGTTTCTGAGTTACAAGTTCTCATGCCAACCCCTTTATTTTTCACAAGGACAGTAACTTTCAAGGTTATTCTATCCTTCATGCCTAAGGTAGTGAATGAGCTTTTTCCTCAGTCAGGCTTTTCACCTACCCACTTTCTTCCTCAATCCACAAAACGGGGGGGGGGGGGGTCTTACATTCTCTGGACATTCACAGGCAACTCGGATTTTATCTGGACAAAACTAAATCCTTCAGAAGACTGACCAGCTGTTTGTATCATTTATGAGCCCTAAGCTGGGCCAGCTGTCTAAATTGTTGTTGCTTGGATTCCCAAGGCTGTATCTTTCTGCTGCATACACTTTGATGAAACCTTGCCTTCCTACCCTAAAGCACGTTCCACTAAGGTAGTGGCTTTCTCAGGGGCTTTTCACAAAGGAGTATATCCCAGATCTGTCTTGGAGACTGCCACTTTCATCTGTACGTACATTTACTAATAATTACAAAACTGATGCTTTCTCCAGATCCTGGTCAGCCTTTGCTAGGTTAGTCCTGTCAGGACTGCTGGTCAACTCTTCTACTCACTATCTAACCACTTACTCGTCTTCTTTCAGCTCAGGGAATCTTCCATATGTCAGGAATACTACAAAAGTGATTTTGTTCAGAATATAGTACATTTGTGTAGGGACATACCGCAACGGTAGATGTCTTACTGATCATTGTTGCAGTATTCCATCCCACCCCTCCATCCCCTCATCTCTGCCTCACTTCAACTTTCATATTCTTCTACCCCTTTGTTTTAATGTTGGATCTGCTTCATGATAAAGAGGGAATTTTCTTACCTTCAAGCAACCGCCCTCCTACCTGACTGATATCCCTCTCAGTAGTCTTTAGGCTATTGACTTGGAGATAGTCTGAGTCTCCATAATCGTACAGCTTTATGGCTGTCTATATACCCCAACTCATACAAACTGAGGTTATGTGTTGGACATATGACCATGGAAAGATAAAGCTTTGGTAGCACAGTTGGATGTCAGTGGTGATAACCCATGTGTCAGGAATACTGCAACATTGATCAGTAGGATCACCGCCATCCTGAACGCAGGTCATGCATCCATTGAACTGTTTGTTGTTTATGGTAAGTTCCTACACAACATCACTTTATGGGACTGTGTCCCCCTTCCCACTGCTCATGCAGCTCGGGTTATTTGGTGTAGTTATGTCATATGGGTTGGCTTTGTGGAATTCAGCCTTCAGGCTAAGAATGTTGGTTATTGTCATTGTTCACAAAATCTCTCATAATATGGAAACATTAAAAACAGTTTTTTAGTAGCTGAACCTTTTAGGATTGCATTGATTTGCCCTGATTCACTCTTTTTAACTTTTTCCTGGTTCTCATGTTACTGTGATGCTGTGGGGTTTGATCAAGAGACATCTGGACCCATAGGATTTCTCTCTCCACCAGCCTTATTCTGACTTGGTGGCTGGAGGAATGCTTTCTTGCGTGTTCATTTATCTTTCCATTTATACATGCCAATTGGTTCCAAAATATCTGCTTACCTATCTGCCTTTGAAGATGTGTGAAACACCTTTTACTGTTACTGGTTCAGGAATCATGTCCCTCTTCCAATGTAGCTTCAGCATGTGAGTTAACATTTCAGTAGTCTTCATATCAGTTTCTTTCCACTCTCTTCTCCTTTCAGACTGAGGTGTGGGTTCCTATTACCTAAGGTTATCTTCCCCTTAGTCTTTTCAATGAGGGTTTCCTCTTTTATAGCTCTTTTCCTCCGCCTTTTTTTTTTTTAGAGGGGAGACTAAGTTGTCTGACAGTTTACCTGTTTTTTTTTATATATCCCTTCCACATGCATGCACTCTTGGAACAGGACCTGCTCTGGTAAGAGCTCCTGGCTCAGAACTATCTGTTATCCTTGGTTCAGGTTTATCCAGGGTTACTTAACTACTTCAGTTTCTGTCAGACACTGGAACCTTCTAGAGTTTTATATTATGTCCCAGGGGTGTATTTTCTGTTACCCATCCACTCATCAAGGTTTCTCTTGAAGAGTGTTAGTGAGAGGCTCTGCCTAATGTAGTTAGGAATTTTGTTCCAAAGCATGTGGAGTCTCTGTGACAGGAATCTATCCCTCCAGCATGTTCTATTTATTGTTGTGATGAGGTTTAGCTCACTAGAGCCAGTGGCTCGCAGTGACTTGGATTTCTTTAGGTGGAGAATGTCCATCAGTTCTGAGTTGGACATGGCTTTGTAAGTCGGGCAGAGATCACCTCTGAGTAAGTGCTATGCCACTGAGTACAGCTGGAGTTTTTCCAGTCGCGCTGCATAGGACATATGTTTGAGACCAGTAATCCTCTTGGTGAGGTACTTTTGTGGTCTTTTCAGCTGTTGGAAGTGTCTTGTGAGGTACATCCCAAACGGGGCATTGTAGTCTATGATGGATCTGATGAGTGACGAGTAGAGGGGCACTATAACCTCTTTATTTCTAGATGTGAACCCTTTAGTAATTAGATGGGCTACATAGAAGGATTTCCTAACTACTTTGGCAATATGATTGTCAAAGGAGAGATTACTATCTACCTGGGTCCCCAGATCTCTTATTTCCTCTTCTGTATTAAGGGGGCTGCCACCTATGTGGTAATTCATGGGTGTTTTGTTTTTCCCAAATGGGATGACTATGCATTTTTTGGCATTTAGCTTGAGACCATGACTTTGACACCAGGTGTCCATCTCAGTAAGGCCCTTTTGGAGAATGTCCATGTCAGCCGGAGAGTCAGTTATGGCTCCCAGTTTGCAGTCACCGGCAGACTTGGTTAGCCATAGTCCTCCTGTGTTTGCCTGTACTTCTGAGAAGTATATGCCGAACAGTAGGGGTCCCAGGACCGAGCCTTGTGGGACATCACTTGTGACTGGTTTAGAGTCAGACCTGGAGCCCGCTATTCTTACCGTGTGAGTTCTGTCTGTAAGCCAGTTGGCAACCCATCTCGTGACGTAGGGGTTTATGTTCAGGCTGGTGAGTTTTTCTATAATTCCCGAGTGGGGAATGGTGTCAAAAGCCTTGGTGAGGTCAAGGTAGACTGTGTGAACTACCTTCCTCTCATCTATGGCCTTGGTGACTGTCTTGAAGAAGTCAACCAGGTTTAATAGCCATGATCTACCCTTAACAAAGCCGAACTGGGTCAGGTCACGTATTTGGAGGTTCCCAATGTCTTTGTTAATGAGTTCCATGATGATGCACTCCATAGCCTTGCAGACCAGGCTAGTCAGGCTTATGGGACGATAGTTACCAGGGTCAGTTGTGGCCCCTCCTTTGTGGAGCGGAATAACCATTGCTGTGCACCATTCTATGGGCACGTAGCCTGTGGAGAGGCTGAGTTTGAACAGTGTGTTTAGGTGGGGGGTTAGTTCGTTCTGTAGTCCGTGCAAGACGCAGCCTGGGATACCATCTGGCCCCATTGATGTTGTGCTTTTGGCTTTTGAAAGGGCTGCTTTCACCTGTGCATCTGTGATTTGCAGGACACTACACTTTTCCGGTATTTTTGTGGGCTCTTTTGGGGGTGAGAGGGGGGTGAAGTTTGCACTGAATCTGTCTGCCAGGATGTTGGCAATATCAGTGGGTTCAGCAATATTTTGTGCTATTTTGCACTAGCTCAGAGCAAATCTGCGAGTTGCCACTTAGATTCTTGACATAGCTAAAGAAGGCTTTGTGGTTATTTTTCAAATCCTTGGCTATTTTTCTTTTGAAGTTAGCCTTGGAGGATTTTATGAGGGACCTTAGTTTCTTACTGATACTGATCAGGGATGTCTTTCTTTCTTGGGATTTGCTTTTTTTCTGAACTAGTTTCCTCCTTCTGTTGTATAGCCTGTTTATGGCAGGGGTCGCACCAGACTGATTTAATTCTCTTAGGGGAGTGAGTCTTGGTTTTGCTAGGGATGGCATGATCCATGCATCCTTGTAGGTGCTCATAGAGTGCATTTGTAAAGGTTCCTGCATCTTGTACACTGTTATCCTTTAGTGTGGGGGCTGTGAAACTTACCACCTCTGTCTTAAGTAAGGTGAAGTTTGCTATAGAAAAGTTTTTCACTGTGGTTTTTATGGTTGGAGGTGGTGGTGTGGTGTGGACATTCAGAGTGATTAGTTTATGTTCTGATCTAACCAGTGATGGGTTGACCTCTGGTGTGGAACACCTGTCACCCATGTTGGTTATGACCAGGTCCAATATGTTTTCACCTCTGGTAGGGCAGTTTACCAGCTGATCCAGGGCATTTAAGTTGATAAATTCCAGGAAGCGCTGGACCTGGGAGTTTGTACTTGAGTAGTTTTCCCAGTTAACGGTAGAGTAATTGAACTCGCCCAATAGCAGGGTGTTCGGTAGGACCTTCATGTTTTCCAGTGTCTCCAGAAAGGTGGAGTGGTGGTCCTGGGTCATGGGGGGTGATCCGTAGCAGGCCACAATTTGCATTGCAGATTTGCCTGATGTTAGTTGCACATGGATGATCTCGGAGTTATCATGCTGCGCTACTAACCTGGAGGTGTAGGTATCCTTGATGAATATGGATACACCCCTCCTTTTGTGTTTCGGTCCATGTTCAGTGGCCGAAATGTGTGGTATGAGTTGTAACCCAGTAGTGCTGGGGTGCTCTGTGGAGCCTTGAACCAGGTTTCAGTTACTGCACAGATGTCGACGTTCTCCATACTGAGGAGTGCTTCGAGTGCATACATTTTGAGATTTAAACTCTTGGCGTTGAGTAGCATAACCCTCATTTTTTTATTTGTGCTGTTTATGGAGGTGGGTTTGACTTTTGAGCCTTGCCTAAAAAAGGCACTATGGGGGCAACAAGAGCCTTGGCCAGTATTCGAAAGCCTAGGGGTGACAGGTGCAAGCCATCTCTTGTGAAGCAACGAGGCCTGTTGAGCATGTCGGCCCAGGCTGACAGACACTGGATCCCCTTTGAATGACACCAGAAGCTTAGCCAGTTGTTGAAATTGATAATTTTTTCTTTATACTGTGGTATCATTCTTGGTGATGGCAGAATGCTACTCAGGGTCAGGGTCATACCCGCCTGGGCTACACGATCAGAGAGCTCTTCCATGTCTCTTTTCATGTAGTCCAGGGAGGTACGTCTCAGGTCATTCACACCAACATGAACAATGACAGAGTCATATTTGTACTTGTTCTGGAGTGACCTGAGTGCTTGTGTTATTTGGTGGATTCTGGCTTCCGACAGGCAGCTAACAGTAACCTTCTCCTTGTCCAGCCTAGTGAGTGGGACATCAGTGTGCCTGACAATAGAGTTGCCTATTACTAGTGTGTTAGGTATGTTATTTCGCCTTAAGGGCTGTGATTGTGCGGCACACTGATTTTGTGTTTTATGTGTTGTCTGGTTTGTGACGGGAGGTGCAGGTTTTTTGGGTGTCCGCTTTGGAGGTCTGTGATGCTTTTGCAGGTTTCTATTTATAGCCTCCAAGTATGTTTTTGTGTATTTATGTGTATTTTGCCAGTGCTGGTTTAGTATGTCTATGTGAGGCTGGAGGTGTGGTGCAAGTGTTAACCTTCTCCTCATGACTGCCTGTTCCAGTCTTGGGTGGAGAGAGCTTAGCCTCCAGTTTAGCTATATAATTGCATCTCTCTCATAAGTTAATGTTTTGTGGTAGGAGGAGAGGGTTATCTGTGTACATGAGGCAGTTGTAACATTGCCTCAGGATACCCAGGTTCACCAGCTGGACTGGAGACTATACCTGAAATTGCCCTTTGGTCATGCCTGAATAGTAGGGTGAGCTGCTTAGTCATTTGGTTGGTGAGGGGTGAATAATGAGCCTTGCCCTGCTGGGCAATCAAGTGCCGGGGTATATTAGTGTTTGCTATTAGGTCTGAGCAAGTGCTGGACTGTAGGATGCTTTTTAAGTGCTTAGGTTGAGAGTTAGACTACTTTCAAGGGAAAAACTGAAGAGGAGACTTGGTGGAGCGGGGATACATTTAGCCCTAGCTAACCGACGCTGCTCGGACGTGGAAAACCGTGCAAACGTGGTTTTTACAGCAGGGAAATGAAAGAGATAGAAATTAGCCCAAAAATGGCCTATAATATATGTATGTATATATCTTGTGAGAATCCCACTATATGTAGTAGTATGTAGCTATACACATGCATACTTTGTGTATACATGGGTATGTGAATGTATGAGTATGTAATAACCACTGATGAGATTGAAATGCAAAACATCAAATGACCTCCTCAGCAATTACCATGTATTGCCAACTAAATGAAACAAAAAATGGTGCATCAATTTGGCCCAATAATGGAAAAATCTCACCTCTGGTTTAACATGGAAGTCTCAGGCCCAACAAAAGAAGCAGGTATGTAGAGAACAGAGGAAAAGCTTGTCAAAGTGTACAGCAACAGGTTAGTTTATTTTTGCTTTCTTGTATTGCTTTGTCTTGTTGCCGTCTTCTGTTTTGTATACCTCTCAACTGTTCAGATTTTTACCTTATATTTTTGGTCAGTTCCTCATAAAATTTGTGTTTTTTCTGGATTTTTGTGGAAAATCAGTGAGGATTAAATTCTCTAAATAATGACATACATTTTAGTTTCAGACTTCATATCCTTCAGAAAATGCATGGTAATACAAGACCTTCTATTCTGTCAATGTTCTTAATTTGTAAGGGCAATGTTTAAAATGTGTCTCTATTTTTGGGGTTTGTACCCACCATTATTTTTGGCTTTGTCCAGATTTTTTGTGCTAAGAGGTTGAGAGCTATGTTTTTTCTTTACAGCATGTTATACTTGTATTCTGCTTTTAATTGCATATTTATACTAGGAAAGAGAGTACAACTGTGTCTCTTTTGAGTCACATAGAAATTAAATTTCCCCCCACTCTGGTGCTGTTGTGTTTTTAAACTCAACTGTCTTTCTAGTTGTCTGCCTTTTATGTTAATTTGATCACACATTTCCTTCCCTCTCCTCTTTCATTGGCTATTGTGAGTAAGCACAAAATTATAGTTTTGTGAACTTACTCCCTTCAGCTATTTAAATGTATTGGCCATCCCACTGTATTCCATATAGCCACCCACAATACAAAGTGCCCCCTTTTCCAGTCTGTCTTGCTGTTTTAAAATTAATAGCTCTCCGATTAGCTAAAGCTCAATTCACTCCCTCTTTCATTTCTAACTGCTTAGTGCACACTATAACCTGTTTTTTCCATCTTACCTTTAACATCTGCAAGATGGAGTCCAAGACCACCTATTATTGGAGAGCTGCCATTCTGCCTCTCAGGAGTTGTCTTGGGATTAGTGCTGCTGGTGAGAGAAGGTCCATAGGGACATTATTTCCTGGAGACTGTTGATCACCAGAAAACCTAATAAATGCCTCATAGGTGCCAGCTTGTAAATTGTGCTTATATTTTGCATCTGGTGAGAGAAGAAACAAAGTGCCTTGATTGGTTTCTGATTGAGCAGTGATTGTTTGTGTTGGACCTTCCTGATGATCTGGCTGCTAATCAAGTCATCTACAAGGAAAAGGCCACAACAAGCCTACAGAACCTTGCATCACCTTGGACAAGACTGTTGATTACCAAAGAGCTTGTGGCCTACTTCTCTTCTTGGGATTGGTGCTACTGTTTTGCTTCTGGTGAGACAAGAAGCAAAAGAGCATTGTATCCTAGCAGCATGAAACTGTGGTGAGACCCAGCTCTAGTAGTAGCCAGGCAATAGCAATTCAGGCAAATCCCCTCTTTTCATAATTTTTGACAAAGCTATTTCTTTTCGATAGGTACTGCTTGATTTGCTGCTGTGTAACCTAACTTCAGAATATCTGCCCAAATATGTCATCCATAAATTATCAGGATCTACTGATTAGTTTCCCCTTAAGTGTTTGGCAGTGACTTGTATAGATGCAGACACATTGAGTTGACGTTTTTCCTGTAAAAGTGTCCTTGAAATTGCACCAATACGTAGTTCCACACAGGAAAACTAGTTTAAAGTGGCAAACACTGTCCACAGAGTTGCAAAGCAGATACTCCTGACATTACTGTATGTTCTCACCGCAACTGCCTAATCAATCAAAAAGGGCCTGTTGCCATGGATACGAGCTTGGTGGATATGATCATCCCGAGGCAATGCAGAAGTTGCCTTGTGTTTACTGACAACCAGCTAATTCTCAAGCTAATATGATATGTGAGAAATGTATTTATATTATGTCACTGGAGGCAAAGCTCTCACATAAAAGCACTCCTTATATCAGTCAGGTTGCCAATAGTGCACATGCTGTACCCATCACACAGTGCAAGGCAGACACATAGTCCCACAAATGCTGAGGCACTTAAATGTAACTTTCAGAAACCCAAAACACCCAGAGGTGCTGGAAGCTGTTGGCGGAGGGTGAGAGGGGCACTTAGTGATCTAAAAAGGGCAATTTTTTTTAAAGCTACTTTCTACCACAACATAGGTTAATTTGGAGGACATTTTAAGCTTAGCCAATTTGCCTTTTGGTGCTTTAATTAACATTTCCTGATTGGTCTTACCTATCCAATGGCTGATAATTGTATATTAGCCCTAGTGAGAATAAATGTGATCATACTATAGATAATTTGAGGGGAATCATGTAAGGGATGCAGCATTTAGGAACTGCCTCTATCCATTAATGACATAAGGGGCAGTCCTGGAGTACATTTTCTATTACCCATCCTTAGATCCAAGTTGCATTTGAATATGGATAGGGATGAGCTTTGTTTCACTTGAATGGACACTCTCTTCTGGATATATATCCATCTTTCCACAACATTCAGTTTAGATACCTGGACTATTTCTGATGCCATTTGACTTGCTGATGTTCAGTAGGTCCATCTGTATTAGGTCCGAGGATGTGCTGTATGCCAGACATGTCACCTCTAAGCACTCTGTAGGATACTGAGTATAGTAATAAATCTTTGAGGTGGTCCATGCAAGACCTATTGTTTAGGACTTGTACCCTTTTAGTAAGGTATCTCTGTGGATAATCCAATTGTTGCTTGGGTCTGGACAGTTACATGCCAAAGTGGGGATTATACAAAACAATTGACCTAATGAGGAGTTTGTAAAAGGGGACAATAACATCTCTAGATCTAGCCACAATCAATCTGTTTATAAGCTGTGCAATATAGAAAGACTTTCTTATGACTCTGGGCACATGTTGGTCAAAAGTTAGGTCACTGTACACACAAGTTCCCAAATGCCAAAAGCTGGGTCATTTCTCAGGGGGCATTGTCAATTTGGCAGTTCTCTGGAGTAGATGATTTCCCAAAGGATACAATAATTTATTTCTTGGAATTTAGTTTCAATTCATGATTCTGGCACCAGTTATTGTTTGGGACAAACCTTCCTGCATGATGGTTAAGTCATTTGGGGTTTCAATAACTACTCCTAGCTTGCAGTCATCTCAAACTTAGTTGGCCAAGCCCTTTGGTATTTCCTTTTACTTTTGAGATGTATATGCCAAACAGAAAAAGTCTCTGCACCGAACCCTGGGGGACTCGATTGGTGACTGGTCTCTTCCCCAATTTTGATCTCTTGCATCCTGTGAGCAAGCATACATCTATGTGTTCTTTGATTCACCTTCCTGATTGTATTAACCTGATTGTATTAAATTATATTCCTTGTATAATACAGCACCACTTGTTAGAAAATGTTTTAAATTACTAGTTTGGAACAGTCTTCTAGTAAGCAATGAAACAAAATTTCAGCCATAAAAGGCCACCCAAACTTCTATCATTACAATCCACCAATATCAGTAAATATGCAAAATCACTGCAGAAGTAAGTCATCTAAATAATTCCACATTGAAAGGATCTGTAACAAATGAAGAGGTTGTTGCTAGCAAACAACTTTATATTTTATTGTTTCATCTACAAATAAAGTGCCTGCTGCCTTTGAAGAATAAATTGCCTATGCTACATTCAAAAAAAATAATAAGCTAGTAATTTTACAATGGGAAATGGATGGCAAACTGATAACAGAAACATAGTTACTAGGTAACTCCTCCAAAGGAGGACATTCATAGGACTACTGAGTATAGTAATAAATCTTTGAGGTGGTCCATGCAAGACCTATTGTTTAGGACTTGTACCCTTTTAGTAAGGTATCTCTGTGGATAATCCAATTGTTGCTTGGGTCTGGACAGTTACATGCCAAAGTGGGGATTATACAAAACAATTGACCTAATGAGGAGTTTGTAAAAGGGGACAATAACATCTCTAGATCTAGCCACAATCAATCTGTTTATAAGCTGTGCAATATAGAAAGACTTTCTTATGACTCTGGGCACATGTTGGTCAAAAGTTAGGTCACTGTACACACAAGTTCCCAAATGCCAAAAGCTGGGTCATTTCTCAGGGGGCATTGTCAATTTGGCAGTTCTCTGGAGTAGATGATTTCCCAAAGGATACGATAATTTATTTCTTGGAATTTAGTTTCAATTCATGATTCTGGCACCAGTTATTGTTTGGGACAAACCTTCCTGCATGATGGTTAAGTCATTTGGGGTTTCAATAACTACTCCTAGCTTGCAGTCATCTCAAACTTAGTTGGCCAAGCCCTTTGGTATTTCCTTTTACTTTTGAGATGTATATGCCAAACAGAAAAAGTCTCTGCACCGAACCCTGGGGGACTCGATTGGTGACTGGTCTCTTCCCCAATTTTGATCTCTTGCATCCTGTGAGCAAGCATACATCTATGTGTTCTTTGATTCACCTTCCTGATTGTATTAACCTGATTGTATTAAATTATATTCCTTGTATAATACAGCACCACTTGTTAGAAAATGTTTTAAATTACTAGTTTGGAACAGTCTTATAGTAAGCAATGAAACAAAATTTCAGCCATAAAAGGCCACCCAAACTTCTATCATTACAATCCACCAATATCAGTAAATATGCAAAATCACTGCAGAAGTAAGTCATCTAAATAATTCCACATTAAAAGGATCTGTAACTAATGAAGAGGTTGTTGCTAGCAAACAACTTTATATTTTATTGTTTCATCTACAAATAAAGTGCCTGCTGCCTTTGAAGAATAAATTGCCTATGCTACATTCAAAAAAAATAATAAGCTAGTAATTTTACAATGGGAAATGGATGGCAAACTGATAACAGAAACATAGTTACTAGGTAACTCCTCCAAAGGAGGACATTCATAGGACTGCAGCATCCACTCCCTTTAAAGTACAACACAGCACAGTATCAGCAATCCATCTGCATTATGTGCGAGTAGAACCCACAGCCTTCTGCATGAAAAACAAGTACCTGTTGTGCTACTAACAATGCAAATGACTTAGCATAAGTAGCACTAAACTTCTCTTTCCCTGAAACTCTCAGCTCCTTGTCATCTTCACAGCACAAGAAATCTGATAAAAGCCAAAATGTATTTGGGGGGCAGAAGCCCAAACCCAGGGACATACTTTAAATATTGCTTGTATAATCTTAGAAAGTTGCTAAAATAAAGTATTTTGTGTTGCCATATGTTTCCTGAAAGATAGGAAGACTGAAACTTAAAGGGCTATCATTATTTAGTGAATTTAGTTCCCACTGATTTGCCAGAAAACCACAAATTTTAAGAGGAACAGACCAAAAGCATGAGCCAAATATTCTGTGAAAATCTGGACAGTTGAAAGCTATGGACTCAACTTCCTGAATCAGAAGTGGTGGTATGGGTAGATAATTCAGGCTGTTGTTTAAGCCTGAGTAACAGTAACCAGCTGGTATACGTAAGTGAGGCATGTTACACAGACACACACGGACACACATACACACGGACACACACACACACACATACACACCTGATGTCCCTCTCAACAGGCTGCATAAAGAGAATCGTGGTCATTTGCTTATCAAGGACCAGGATCCACCACATTATGCACACACTCAGGTCAATGGACCACCAGTATGAATCAAGTCATAGTCCATGTGGGGTGTAAATGACCTGAGACATACCTCCCTAGACTATATGAAGAGAGCCATCATGGAGGTATTGGAATATTTGTCCTATGCTGGTATGAGCCTAGCATTGAGCAGCATTTTACATTCTCCATGGATGATCCCACAATATGAACAGAAGACTTCTGACTTTAATAAATGGCTTAGTGTCTGATGTCATTCTAACAGGGTGCTATATTTGTCAGCATGGAAGGAGATGATCAACAGACCACACTGCTTTGCCAGAGATGGTCTGCACCTCTCCCCTCTTTTCTTTTGAATATTATCTAAAACACTGATGTCAGTTCTACTGTTGCAGTATTCATAATATGAGCGATTCCCTGCCAAAGGCAGCCAGACATCCAGCCAGTATACCAAAGGCTTTAATTACCTTAAGGTATTACCATACATCGCACGTATGCTTCTCGTGTACATAGGGCATAAAAGCGACATCTGGACATCCCATCCTCAAAAGTTCTCTGCCGACAGTCTGAACACCATCTTTGATTGTCAGTCTGCTCACCTGAGTTGTTTGCTGGTGTATCAAGCTGTTCAGATAAGTTCCCCATTAGAGTTTTCTGTTTCTTATTTTTTGTTGTGGGGTTTTACATGTTCAACCCCACACTGCCTTTTTTAGGCAATTCCAAACAACTTGCTTTTAACTTAGCAAATCAAAATAAGAAAATCTAAAGGTGTTACTGCTCAATGCTAGAAGTCTAAACAAACCACTCCCTACAAGCTCTCCTCACCCTAGAAAATGCTGAAGTCTGTGCGGTCACTGAGGCTTGATTTAAAATGCGGAGAGCACACTGGCAGTACAAGGCTACTACACAGACTTGGACTGAAGACGATGGTTTCTCTATTTACATAAAAAATAAAAATACCTCTAAAAAATAAAATATATACACACACACTTCAAGGCTAGTCAAACAGAAAAATGCACTTAACTTCTCATTGAAATCACCATAGGCAAAATTCTATGCCACTTCCTTGCAAGGTATATGTCCCCCTCTATGACACAAGAAACCCATAACATGCATTTAAACTTGTTAGGAGCACTCACCATGCAACTAAATACCATATTCATGGGCAACTTTAATTAGCCCACTATTAAATGGGAATCCTATATGACACCAAATATAGAGATACAGAGATTCCTGGACTTTGTGAACACAAACTCCTTGGACCAGATTAGGACTGCAAACAGTGGATTTTTCCTTACTAATATGGGAGAGTGCTGCACACCCCCTAGTGTAATGTCAAATCACAAAATGGTCTCCTTTGAAGTAAAAATAAAACTTGGCACCCTTGTTGACCTTGCAATATTCAGAAACTACTCTGAGGCTAACTTCCTATTATTAAGTGATAATTTGCCAAAATTTCAAATCCCCATAAACCCTGATAACACTGCTGCCTTTGCAAAACTGTTCACAGAATTCCTGTACAAACATTTTAATAGCTACATAGAGGCAGATATACCCACCAAGAAGTAGAACTAATTCAAAAAAACAAGCCACCCTGGTAGAATCACAGCATCAATAAGCTGTATAACAGAAGGAAGAAAGTTGTGACAAAAATTAGGAGGTGTAGCACCCAGCTGGATAAAAGCACACCCATCAAACTAAACAAACAACTCAAGTGGACAAATAAAGTCTACCTACACTAAATTTGAGGTATATTTGGCCCCCCATGTCAAGGATAAACACATGACATTCTTTAGCTATGTCCACAACGGGTTCCTACATTTAGGTCACTGAACATTACCCCGCAAACTACAATGCTGAAACCATAAGCCCAGAGCACCGCTCACTGTAGAGCAGTACAGTTGAAAAGCAAACTGGCTGTGGCATTAAACATTGTCCAGCCAGACGGCACATTGCTACGATCTCTAAACAGTGTATTGTAACAAAAGAGACAACCTCAGTAGAAGTGTTATGCAGTGATAACACTTCTAGCGAGGCATCTCCTTTGTTAGAAACAGATGGATAGCTGTTTAGGGATTCTAATGATGTGCCATGTACCCTCCAAACAGACTTCATGTCTCACAAATGAAGAATAGTAAGAGTCATCCCTCTGCACAAATGTAGGCCGTCTACAAACCCTGGAAATCATAGGCCCATAAGTCTTGTTAGTCTCATGCAAAGCCATGCAAAGAATTATCATGGAAATCATCAGTAATGACACAGGAAACCTCCAGACACTGAACCCAACCCAATTTGGTTTTGTCAAGGGCAGGTCATGCCTACTCAACCTAGAGGACTTCTTGGAGAAGGTCACCAAAACAACAGATGATGGCAGAATGGTTCACACAGCGTACCTTGACCTGGCCAAGGCATTTGACACAATACCCTACTCGGGCATTGTTGACAAACTCAAGAGGTTAGATATAAACCCTTACATCACCTGGTGGCTAGTCAGCTGGCTCATAGACAGGACCCTATGTACAAAGAGGCCAGTCACAAGTGGAGCCCCTCAGGGATCAGCCCTGAGATTGCTCCTTTTTGGCATTTACTTCTTTGAAGTTAAGGCCAATGTCAGCGGCCTCTGGCTGAATAAATTGCAGATGACTGCAAATTAGGAGCACTCATAGAATCCCCAACTGACACAAATGATGTCCCTGTATATCACTGTTGCAGTATTTCGTACTGTATGGATCCCTTGCATAGGGCAACCCATCTGGCTAGTACACAAAAGCCTTATGTTGTAATAGGGACATTGTATGTCACAGTTTACTATCATAATTTTGAATCCAACTCCGTCGACCGCACTATTTTCGAACATGGAAAGTCGAACACAGCAATGTTGAACTTCAAAAACAAGCCTAGGAATGGTTTTAACATGGGTCGAGATAGATGTTCACTGCTATTGCCGAACTACAAACCTCGCCCCTATCTCGACCCATGTTAAAACCTGTTTCTAGGCTTGCTTTTGAAGTTCGACATTGCCGTGTTCGACTTTCCGTGATCGAACATGGCGCGGCCGACGGAGTTGGATTTGAAATTATGATAGTAAACCATATGTCACATGTATATTCCCCATACACAGCATAGGGCAGAAAGGTGATGTACGGATGTAACATCCCCAGAGCTTCTTTGCCATCAGTCCGAATGCCATCTTTGGTCATCGGTCTGAATGCTGTTTTGTCTGCTGGAAGCCAAACCATTTTTACATGAGAGCCCCATTGTAGTTTTTCTTATATTACTTTTCACTGGTTGTTGGTTTACATGTCCTCAAGAAAGGGGAAATGCCAGTATGGGAGACAGATTCTCCATAAGGACCATAACAAGCAGTGTTTGTTTTGCTTGGGTGCTTCTCACGACCATACGTCTGTTCTATTTGTCAGGCATTTGTCTCAAAAACTTTGTGTAGCTGGCTCACCTCTTTGGCTTTTTATCTAGAGAACTAACATCTTTAATTGTTGGCTCGAGTTCTATGGTGGAATTGTCCTGACCCAAGCGTCAGCTGTCCACAAAGAAGACCAAGAAAGTTTGGTCGGATTCTTCTGCTGCACCTCTTCCACTGGATGTTTCTGTTGATGCTCGGGGAAGCCCAGAGGACCGCCCAGTTTTTCAGTCAGATTTCTCTGCCACAGCCACTTCAGATTCTGGATTCTCACACATCCCTGGAGGATCTATAGGCATCCATTTTGGATGTTTAGGAGGAATTGCAGCTGATTATTACCAAAGGGCCTAGTGGTGTTGTGCAAATCCTTGTTAGGGAGGAGATTCCCACTACGATTTATTTTTTATTCCCACTACGCTTAATGAGTGTAGGCAGGTCTGTGCCACCTAAAATAGTTATGACCGATGTCCCTTTAAAAAAGAAGCAAAAGACTAAGTGTTATTTCTCTTGCTGCTAAAGGTCTTCAGCTTGAATGGCAAGATTTTACAGAGGGTTTGTTCAATGGCCTTATGGTTTTGAAGCCTCCCTGGGGATTTCTATTCCTGCTCCTCCTTGGTCTTCTACACTTTTGAGGCCAAAGGTGCAGATTTTGTCTGATAAGGAATCATTGGCCTATTCCTCCCAGATTCCATCTCCTTTGAATTATGGTTCAGAGGAAAGAGGATTCCATTAGTCCTGATTTTACTTTTGAGGAGATTTCCTTTGGGGATACTGTTTCTTGTATGATGGAGTTTAAGTGGGATTATGCCCAGGTTTCTGATGTTCAAAGGAGGTATTATGAACTCCTTCAAATGTAGTCTCCCAAGCCCTCTGCTTTTCCTCCTGTTCTTGCTGCCTTGTTGGATACTTTTCCGGCAGCTTCTCAGACTCCTGATTCCCAGTCCCTTTCCTAAAAAAAACTGATAGGTGCCTGATGATTGCAAATTTCTTTGCAAATGCCCCTCAGATGACTCTTCTGTTATTTCTGTCTCTTCTGATAAACACTCTAAGCTGTTGGCTTCTACTAAGCTGCTGCCCTCCGACAATGACAGCAGAACTATGGAGAGGTTGGGCGAGAAAGTGTGTACTGCTGCTACTCCGGCCTTCAGGGCTGTCAATTATCAGACACATATGTCCAGGTATATTCTGGTCCTTCTCTCTCACTCTCTCTCTCAGGCTTTTCAGGTTATCTTAGATCTTTCTGAGGGGAAGGCTTTGGCCCTCACTTTGTTAGGGTCCTCTTCTCAAGTGGCTCACCATTCCATTAAATGTTGCTATGACGCAGTTAATGCCTTGTCTTGAGCTGCTGCTTTTGTTTCTGTGTTAAGGAGGTACTCCTGGCTTCGCCCTTAGCCTTTGCCTAATGATATCAAGGCTAAGCTGATGGATGCTTCCCTTGACAATAAAAATCTTGCTTTTTCTGCTGCTGCTGAGCTTTTTAAATCTCTTCAGGAAAAGGGAAAGCCATGCAGGAATTGAAACATCTTTTTGTTTCCTCTGTTCCCAGGTTTCAGAGGAATTACCCTACCAAGTCTGCTTTGCTTGTAGAAAGTCTTGTCCTTCTCCCAATGCTAAAAAGGGTGCTAGAAGAGCTCCTCCTGCTAAATCTATGCAGACTCCTACAGCTCACAAGCCTCTTTTTCTGGACAAGCCAGGTTCTGTCTTCTTCCCTCCCTCCTCACCCAAGTTCCTTTATATCTTCATCTTTCCCTGTTCTTTTCAAATTGGTTACAGATCACTCAGGACTCTCGTGTTCTTTTCCATCATTTGTCAAGGGTATTACATGGTTTGGAAATTCCTTCTGCCTTTTCTGGGCATTCCTCAACCTCCTCAAAAACAGCTGCCCATTTTTTTCCAGATGTTCTTCAGAGCCTGTTGTCTCAAGGGACCATCCAAGCATTCTCCACTTTTCAAAAGGGGAAGGGATTTTCTTCCAGAATGTTTCTTGTTCCCATTTAAGAAGGCACTTGGAGACCCATTCTGGATTTGTCCCAGCTTAACGCTTTTCTGAAGGTTCCTTCCTTTTGAATGTCATCCCTTCAAACCTTGTTTCCCCTTCTTCTTCCTCAGGCTTTCCTAATCCCTGGATCTCAAGGATACCTCTCTCCATATTCCTCCCCTTTTCGGGAAATGTTTACATTTCCCTGCTGTTTCCTTGCATTTTCCTTTCTCTGTTATGCCCTTTGGCCTCTCTACTGCCCCAAGGGTCTTTACCAAACGCCTCTCTCCTGTGCTTCCTTATCCAGATGACCTGTTCATTCAGGCTTCCTCTCCAGAGATTTTGCTTCAGCATCTTCACCATACTGTTTGCTTTCTGCAAAGCCTAAGGTTTTACAGTCATCTTCCAGAAATCCTTCCTGACTCCTTCTCTGGATCATGGTTTTCTTGGATGCAGGCTCCAGACCATTCCAATGCTGGCATCCCTGCCTCCCCCCAAGGCTTCAATGCTGATGGCATTCTTTTCAATCCATTCTTCCTCTGGTTTCCATTACCATCAGAGAGTTTCTAAGGGCTCTTGGATACATGGCTTCCACCATTCCTATGCTTCCTCTGGCCAGTCTTCATAGGAGAATGCTTCAGTGATTCCTCAAGTCTGTCTAGCTCAACATTCTCATCCTTTAGACTTTCCGATTCTGCTTCTCTCACATCTTGTTAGAACTCCAGTGGTGGATTTGTCATCTGTTTCTCAACCCAGACATTCCTTTTCAACCCTTCACTCCCCACTCAGAAACTCTTTTAAGGTGCCTCAGACGCTGACTGGGGAACTTCCTTTGGCCCTGTGAAGGTACAGGGCCTTTGGTCTCTTCATCAAAGGAAGGACCATATCAATATCAAAGAGATAAGAGCTCTTCTTCTGGCTCTTCAGGCCTTCCATTCTGTTTTCCTTCCAGGGCCCCTCAAAATCTTCACAGACAATACCACAGTGATGTGGTACATCAACAAATACTGGGAACATGGTCTTTCCTTTTGTGCCAACTACCTTTTCAGGTTTGGGATCTCACTGTTAAGTATCAGGTGATTCTTTAGGCTGTTTATATTCCTTCAGATCAGAACATTGTGGCAGACTCCGAGCAGATCCATAACACAGACACAGAGTCATGAGTGGATGCTTCAGAGATGTGTTTGTGGACATTGTCTACCAGTGGGTACTCCTCAGGTAGATCTTTTTGCCTCCCCACTGAAGAGACAATTTCCTCTCTTTTGCACCAGTGTTTCATTTCATTTCATTTGGAAGACTGATGCCCTTTTTCCTGGAAGGGGATGTTTCTTTATGCTTTCCCTCCCCTTCCTCTCATACCAAGGGTCTTGTTCAAGATACAAGACTCTCCCAAAATCTTGTTGGTGACTCCCTTTTGGCCAAGACAGCATTAGTTCCCCTCTTCTGCATCTAGCAAAGGACAGTCATCACAAGATGCCTCACAGGGTGGACCTTCTCATGCAGGAGAGGGGGTCCCTCATCCATCCCCACTTGTTTACTCTTCAACTGACGCTGTGGATGATAAGGTTTTCATCCATGTTAGACACCTTTTTTTCCCTGAGGATGTGCTTTGGGTTCTGCAGGAGGCTAGGAAATCTTATTTATCCAAATGGAAGAGATTTTCTCTTTTGTTTCTTGCTTGTAACCTGAATCCATTTTCTGTGGAAGTTCATTTGGTTCTTTATTTGTGTGGGTTGGCATACTCTTCTGTTAAAACCCACCTGCCAGACATTTCTGCTTGTCTGCCTTTGACTCCTCCTTTGGCTTCTAGACTTGAGGTCTACCTTTTCCTTAAAGGCATTTCTAACAGTATCCATAGGTACCACCAAAGATCGGAACCCAGCAGAAATGCTTTAAAAATACAGCTTTAATGAAAAACAACAAAAAACACATACACTCCAGGCATTAATGTCTCCTGTCTATACGTTTTCATTTAAAAATCACTTCATCAGATGCGGACAGACTTGTGAACCATTCCCTTTATATTCCCTCTACTTAATGAATTAAATTGATTGAATTGATTAACCAATGAAGTTAAAAGGTTAATTACTATTACTATGGATACTGTTAGAAATGAACTTGGTGAATATCTTATTTTTGTTCCTTAAAGGCATCCTTCATATTAGGCCAGGGTGTCTCTTCATACTAATCCCTCTTTTATGCCCAAGGTGGTTAATGAATTGTTTCTTAATCAGTCTATTCATCTGATACTTTTTTCCCTTCTCCACAGTCTGCTAGTGAGAAGGTTCTTCACACCTTGGATTTGCATAGACAACTCGGATATTATTTGGATAAAACTAAAGCCATTCATAAATCCAAGCAACTTTTTTGTTTCCTTTCATCCTACGTCTTTGGGTTTGGCTGTTTCTAAGCAAACTATTTCTTCATGGATATCTAAGGCCATTTCTTTTTGCTATGCTTTTCATGGGAAAAGCCTTTCTTAGTCTGTTAAAGCTCATTCTGCCAAGGCTGTGGCTTCTTCTGGTGCTTTTTCCAAAGGATTAGATAGCAACTCCATCCTTTAGGCAGCTGCTTGGGGTTCTGTGCACACTTTTACCAAGCACTATAAGCTGGATGTGGTTTCCAGGACTAGGGCTGGATTTGTCAGGGCTATCATGTATGGCTTTCTTGAAGGCTGTGATGGACCTTCTTCCTCCCACCTTTCTTCCTAAGCTTTTGTACTCTCCTTACTGTAAGGAATATTATGACTATGATACAGAAGGACATAGTACAGTTATGTGAAATCGTACTATAATAGTATATGTCCTTCTCTTCTATTTGCTGCCTCCCTCCTCCCCTTGTTTCTTTTTCCTTCTGGATGCGCATGTTCCTATTTTCTCTTAGGACTGTTCCTCCTGAGGTTTTTCAGTTCTGAGGATGGTAGGGCCATATGCCACCTTTATGCCTTATGCTGTGCATGGGGAGTTTACATGTGACGTACAACGTCCCTATTACAACCTTAAACTTTGGTATACTGGCCGGACATCAGGCTGCTCTAGGCAAGAGATCCCTACTGTAAGGAATATTTCAACAGTGAAGAGAAGGACATCTACTGTTATGATAAGATTTTACACAAATGTACTTTCTCCAGGATGGGCTGACACAGACAAATAACTGGTGTCAGAGCCATGGGCTAAGATTAAATGGCAAGAAATGCATAATAGTATCCTTTGGAAAGTCATCTACCCCTGGTAACTATCATATTGACAGTATACCCTTACGAGTCGACCCAGTAGTCAGGGACGTGGACACACAGACAGTAATCTAGCCTTTAACCATCACATGTCTACAGCAGGTCTATATTACAATGTCAAACTAAAACAAGTTCGGACATTGTAATATCGAACCCTAAAGTCCGAAAGTAGAAAATAGCGAATCCACGGCGCATCGACTTTTTTCCCAGGGGAAAAAAAAAAATCAGTGGGCGTTTTCGGGGCCTTGATATTTCCTCTACTGTGGTGCAATTTTGGAGTTGGTATATTTAAGTAGGGGGTGCGTGGGTGGCACAGCTCCCCACGTTGAGAGGTGTGGGGGTCAAAGCCCCCACTTCAGTTTAGGTTTAAGGTTAAGTTTTTTTTTTTTGTCACTGAACAGCGATTTTTTTTCCCTGGGGGAAAAAAAATCGCTGTTCTGTGCTTTCGGTTTTGTGGGGTTTCGAACATAATGGTTCAATATTACAATGATCGAACTTTTGTAAGTTCGACGCTGTAATATAGACCCATCTATATCAGTGAGGAAATTATTCTATGTTGTGCAACTTATAAACAAAGGTATGGTATCTAGGTAAAAGGAAGTCATTGTTTTGCTGTATTCGACATACATCAGACCTATCATTGAGTACAGTGCCCCCTTTGGAATGTACCTACTCAGGCACATTCAACAACTGGAACTTCCACAGAGATTCCTCAGTAAAAGAATACAGTGCATAACATGTCCTTTGCAGACTGCTTCAAGGCCCTGTCTTTGTATTTTCTTTCCTACAGGCTGTGGAAGGGAGATCTTTGCCTGGCATACAAGGCATTATCAGAACCTACCTTGATGGACCTCCTACATATCCACAAAGCAACCAGCATCAGAATCACCCATTCTAAAGAATTAAACCTTGCCTGTGATGTAAATAGGAAGTGTATCCCAGAGACTACCCCTTCTCTGGAACAAGCTCCCCTTTCATGTAATGCAGAGATCTTCTTCATGTTTCACTGTTGCAGTCATCACACTTGGATTATCTGCCTGCAGGTAGCCCTCAGTCGGCCTGAATACCAGAGTCTTAGGATTTCTGCGTCGGATGCTGTCGCTTCTTCCATGATGTCAGGTCATCAGGGGTATAAAACAGGCAGCCAACACCATTATTACATCAGTCTTTCTTGCCGAGAAGGAGCCCGAGGCAGAAGCAGTTCGCAAGTGCCGGTCGACTGCTACCTGAAATTTTTGTTTTCGAGTTTCAAAACCTGAAGTCTTCTAAAGCTAAGTATCCCATTGGGGATCCTTTTTTCTTGCTTTAACCGATGTCAGAAAAAGTTAACAATTGTCTTGCCTGTGGAAAGCAAATACCTCACAGAGATTTTCATTCTTAATGCATCACCTGTTTAGGCTCAGACCATGACGTCCCTTGTCGTCGGTTTTGTGCCTTATTTAACACCCAAACCATTCATCATTGGGCAATCTTTGTCACTAAATTCTTTCACTCTCATTCTCCGTATTCCAAAATGGCTTCGATAAGCCATCCGACTACTAATCTTCCGAAAAAACGTAAAGATAAAGACAGAGACAGACCGCATAGGTCCAAAACTGCCAACAACGCTTCTGTTAAGCTAGTCGCCAGTCCGCCGGTAGTCAGTGAGGCACCTTTGCAGCCCCTGATGCCCGCTTCTATGGATTTGCATGTTTCTGTTGAAACCCATTCGGAGTCCGGTATGCCGTGAGATGCTTCAACTGTGGAACCTGCGGATGTCTCTCCCTTGGATGGGACCGGAGCCACTGTGCAAGCACCAGCTTCTGAGGGTGTATTCTGACCTACCGATGTTCAAATCAAACTGACTTCGTTTTTAGCCCAAACTACCGAGTTTCTTAGGCCCAGAGTACGCACTACACCTAGAAAACTGACGACCAAAGTGCATGCTCAAGCTCTTATGCCACAAAAACAAATGCTTAGAATGGCTGAAGACCTGATTACCCTAATTAGGGGAAGCCAGCCTTCCCCTGCTAAAAGACAAAGAATTGGGTTTCCCTCTGATTCTACAGCCCAGGAGTCCAATGACTCTGACCCTTCTGATTATCAGGACATGCCCTTATCAACCTATGAAGATTCAGATGCAGATCCATTCCCTCTGCCTCCCCTCCAGAGGATTTTTCTTTTGGTGAAACCTTGCTTACTTTGAGAGCATTTCCGCTGGGAATGCCAGGACTACCCTCAGTCCAAAAAGAGACTCAGAGCATTTTTAGAGTTGCCTCAGTACAGGCCTCTAGCTATACCCCCTGTCGTGGATGTTGTAG